>NC_054703.1:2295919-2595919 GCF_016097555.1 Gigantopelta aegis
ACAAGTAACCCATTGTCCTGGCCAGACAGCCCAGATAAATGAGGTGTGCATGTGCCCAGGACAGCGTGCTTCAACCTTAATTCGATATAAGCACGAAAATAAGTTGACATGGATGAAATGTTTACTGTGGTAGGCTTCGTAGATATGTCAGTACCATTTCATTGTCATATCGATTGTCCTGTCATGGATAGAACTCTTTGGCGAAGTCAGAGGTTGCGCCCACGACAGGCGTGCTTAAACAGTTCTCTGATTGAAGCATGCCAAAAATTACCCACACATCGATTATTAACATGTTCGAGCGTCCAGCGAAACGGTGTAGAGTTGTCACTGGACGATACAGTTAACATTGTCGAAGTGTTGGAAATGGTCAGCAAATTGAATGTTTATTATTATTATATATATATATATATATATATATATATATATATATATATATATATATATATAATATATATATATATATATATATATATATATATTGTGGCCGTGTCCCAAGGATAATAACAAAGTCCAGAGAATACAAATAACATCCACAGATGACAAAACCGAAGTGTTCCAGTTTTGAGAATTATAAATTTATTTAAAAGTTATGAGTAAATGAAAATAAAGTTAATGTTCACAGGTAAGTTTCCAACATATAGATTGATAGATCTCTTCCTTTCAGATATAGTTATATGAAACCAGTGAGGACTGCATCTCCAATAAATGTAAACAGCTTGCAGTTGCTTATAAATATTGCTTCCATAAAACAAGTTAATTAAATAAAGATGGTAAAGATAATAAAATTTGACTTTAAAAATATAAGTAAAAGTTATTCCAGTGTCAATTTAAATGTATGCAATGTAAGAAAGTTGGAAAGTTGGACAAGGGGACATGTCTTTAATGTTTGCTTGTCAGACCGCGAACGAGTGAGAGAACAACCGTTGACGTCATGTCATGTCATAGGGTTTTACGTGCACATTCAGAACAAGCTGTTGTAGCGCACGCCTGTCGTGGGCACAAGAGCCGGCTCCTCCGTCCATGACAGGAAAGGTGGGGGGAGGGGAGAGGAGGGACCGCCTGCACTGGCAGGTGCAAGGGAGTACCAGCAGCCCGATCAAATCGGTAGCAGGCGGGTGGGGTTGGTGGTGGTGCTATGGAATTTGAATGGAGTAGTTAAATGCCAAAGAGAAAAGGGTTCGCAATTTTGATCGAGGGAATTTATTGCAAATTTGAACGGTCGGTCGAAAGGTAAATGGCCGAGCTAATATAGGTTTTGATATTAGTGAATCAAGAGTAACTCGTTAATTTTAGACCTCTACGATGCTGTGGTGTCTCCCTAGGTTGCCCATAGAGCCCTTATAAAGGGCCTGACCGCTTCTGGTCGAGGCATCACCAAGTACCAAGTTATTACCAGCAGCAAGTATTGGGGGTTTGGGTGGGGGAGGCTGATATTCTTTTGTTCAGCTTCCCCCGGGTGCATTGCAATTGTGTACTCGGAACCGGTATTCTTTTGTCCGGTTCCTTATTGGAGTACGTGCTGGGCCATTAAATGGTGGCGGGTGCATTGTTATCATTAGTCAATGCACCCGGTGCAGGCGCGGATCCAGGATTTTTAAATAGGGGGGGGGGACCCGAGGGCGCGAAGCACCCGAGATTCCTAGGGGGGTCTGGAATTTAAGTGGCCTGAAACGCGATTTCCTCGCCTCTGAGTAACAAAATAGCTATATTAACGTATGTTTTTGGTATTGTCATACTGCTTTTGTTATCTTCAAAAGTTCATAAACTGTGGTCTCTTCTTTTTTTTAAAGTTAAAGTGGTCATCTCTCCTTCCCATATTAGGCTGGTTTTCCGTTGACTGCGGCTGCCGGTAAATGGGAAGAAATATCGAAACAGTTGTTTCAGTAATATACATTGCTTTGAACAACTGGGCCAATGTGTATCAACAGCCATGGTGTGTAATATCTTGCTGCTAATCGGAAAGAGTAGCCCTGGAGTCGCGGCAGCGAGTTTCCTTTCTCATTGTGTTGTGGTCCTTAACCATATTTCTGACGCTATATAAACGTAAATAAAATGTGTTGAGTATATTGTTAAACAAAACATTTCTTTCTTTCTGCAACTGGTGTACTAGTATATTTCAGGTCACGTAAAATCGTCGATGATATTGGTAAGTCATTCCTCTGTCGAAATCAACGAAAACTTGTAGGACCATACAATATAATTTAGAGACTCTCGGGAAATAAGTGCATTTTTGTGTAATTCCACTCTAGTGTATGCTATAGTTTAAAAAATAATAATAACTTGACCCCAAAAATAGGGGGGGGGGGGGGTCCGGGCCCCTTGGGCCCCCACTAAATTCGCGCCTGCTGTGTACTGATGCAGTGAGCGTGTAGTCTGTGTGTGAATCCTAGTTTTGTGTTAAGGTTGTACCTATTGTCTTAAGTCCCTATTCTAGTGAGTTCAACGGTCATTCATGACCACCCATCCCCCTCCGTCCTTGTATAGCATTGAATACAATGACGGAGGGGGAGTTAAACTAGCCTAGCTATCTAATTTGAAGGGTTAAACCCGTATAGTGTAGGTATTGGTTTAAAAAGCCTAGTGCTTGGCATACTTAACTTTATTACCAATGCAATAAAACGAAACTAACGGTGTCAATAACAATTGTATACATATACGCACCAATGTAGGTACTTAGTTTGACGAATTTTGATTCCCGCCCCCTAAATATAGGATTTTAGTAGGCTTACTTGGTTTGTCTTCAGGCTATCTGGATACTATCGGTTTTCCTGCATGTCTTTGCTTCTTAAACCCTAGTTGACTTAACTTAGTTAGCTAGGATGGAATGCATCAGTAATAAATAATTTTAAAAAAAATTAAAAAATGGTGCGGGTGCAAAGACAAATTCGTGCAGTTTATTTACAGTTAGGTGTAGGGGGGTTCTTGATCCGTGTTTGGCTGGATTGGACCAAAGAGAGTGCTGCAAAAAATTAGTGGTGTCCTATCTTGGTTGATTGCCTAACGATGTTGATTGGCTAATTGGGTTGCTGTGATTTCGATCCTGTCTTAGTGGAGAAAAAAACTAAACAAAAACAAAAACAAAAAAAACAAACAAACAACTAATGTGTCGTTAGCGGGTGGTGTATGCCAGTTGTCAATCACGAGCTTCAGAACATGAACATATTTACAGTAGAATAATATGGTTATTGTGGTTGGGTCTGGATGGCATTGGCATATTTAGTGGTTATTAATCACTCGCTACCGTCCCACCGTTAATCCCCAGGGCCCCGTTCCACAAAGCGACCTTAGCACTACTATCGTCGTAAGTACCTACTATCGCGACCATAACTTTTTCCTACGATGGCCTACACGTTCCACGAAGCGGCATAGCTTACTATCGTCGTAATTTACGGTGAAAATTAACAATAGGTCAGGAGCAACCTTAGTTGCTACTATCGCGACCGTAAACTGAACGCTGCAAAACTAAAATGGCTACGTTTTTTCTATTGACGGAAGAAACAGAAAAAGTGTATAAAAAGGAACGTGTTTTTAGGGATAGGACAAGGTTACTGGACACTCTTTCCGATAATGAACTGATTGCTAGATACAGAATGCCTCGTATTGCTATTTTGTCGCTGACTGACATGGTGAGGGAAAGCTTACAGTCGGCGACTCGGCGTTCACATCCCGTATCACCGGAGATTCATGTATTAATAACATTGCGTTATTTGAGTAAGGGTGGTTTTTTTTCGGAAATTGCGGATCTGCATGGAGTGGCACGGCCAAGTGTTTGTCGATGTTTGCACCGTACTGTCCGTCGCATTTGCGACACATTAGATAATATTAACTTTAACATCCATGAACTACGTGAAATCAAACATGGCTTTTATCAAATCTGTCGGTTCCCTAGGGTAATTGGAGCTATTGATGGGACATTAATTGCCATAAAAAGGCCAACACATGACGAGGAAGTGTATGTTTGTAGGAAAGGGTTTCATGCAATGAACGTTCAAGCAATCTGTGACTGCAAACTGCGGTTAGTTATTGATACAAAGAAATAATAATTTAAAAAGATTAAAGTAACATTACCGTTAGATATATCCAAATTTTTTCGTTGAAAATGTATCATTATTATATTATTCAAAGATCACATCATTAAAAATGTATTTTATTTTTTAAACATTCTTTTAGATTCATTAATGTTGTTGCAAGATGGCCTGGATCGTCACATGACTCCACAATACTATCAAACAGTGAACTTGGGAGGGAGCTGGAGACTGGTATAAATGATGATGGATTTTTATTAGGGGACTCTGGATGATTATCAATTATTTCAAATATCACTTGTGTGTATATAGACGGGTGTTTGTTTTTGTATGTATGTATGCAAGTATTAATTATGGTTTCTTCCAGTGGGTAAAACGGGTATGGCGCCATATCGAAATATTTTAGCAGCTGTTATTTTTTTAAGTCAACTTTTTGACAAAATTATTCACTCGTATCATCACTGTATGATTTTCTTAACCCTAACCCTAAACGTAACCCATTTTCTTTCTGGGGAAGGTTTCCCCATACCCCTAGTTGACTGTTGTTACATTCAATTCCTTAGCGCCATACCCAGAAATTTCTTTCTGGCAGAAACACTGATATATATTTATACACACATACACATGTATAAATTACAAAACCCATCGCTGCTCCTACAAAATGGGGGACAAATGTCTCCCTTGCTTTCCCCGCCCCTCCTACACAACCACTGTAATTCCTTAAAGATATCTGTAGCTTTATTAATCGGTCTACGTATGTTTTATTGCAGCGACCCCATGTTACTGACCCATAGTGAAATATAGGAAGAATATATGCATTATAGAATAGAGATTTTGAATCTTGGGCGAGAAATTTACTAATTCGTCTGAAAAGAGACAGTTCAGATGAGATTTGTGAACAAATGTGATCAGCTTGTGTGTTCAATACCTACTAATGGAAAAAATGTAGCGGGTTTCCTCTCTAAAATGTTTGACATCCAGTAGCCGATGATTAATAAATCAGTGTGTTAAACAAAACAAAATTCTAGTGTTATCTTTCATTTAATTGCATTTATCACCGTTTCATTTCTTCTTTTTTCTCTCATTATTTTTTTTCATTACATATTTGTCCTTGAACAACAGATATCCTTGCAAACCCTGGCTGATGACTCCATTACCAGAAACACCATCAAGAGCTGAGGAAAAGTACAACAGCTCACACTGCAGGACACGGAATACTGTGGAAAGAGCATTTGGTTTACTGAAGTCGAGATTTAGGTGACAATTTGTCAAATGTTATATTCCATAAATTGTTCTTGCTGGGTGAAAATTAAATGTGGGCGGCTGCACGATCCCCCTCCCTTCCCCCCCCCCACCCCATGCCCTTTCAAAAAAAAAAAAAAAAAAAAAATATATATATATATATATATATATATATATATATATATATATATATTTCTAAGAACTTTGAAAGAATTGCTGAATAAACAAAACACAGTAAGCAAAAATCATCAGTTATGACTGATTAAATCTGCAATTGAGAACAAAATATCAGACGAATCATGATTGTGTTATATTTTAATTCCATATTGCTCTAAAATGCCTCTTAGAAGTCAAAACTTTTCTAATAGTATCACAAAGCCTTCCCATACCCCATGTCGTTTTATTTCCAGCAGACCACATTTTTTGTTTGCAGGACATTTCTGTAGACCTTTTATTGAAATGAAAGACCTGAAATACTTCACACAGTTAAAAAAAAAAATTGTGTTTACTTTTTTTTCAATTTTTAATTATACTTTTACATAATTCCTTATACAATTACAGAAATACAATTTGTTTTTAACAATTTCACTCATATAAAACTTAATACAAAGTTATTTTTAAATAATATTTTCATTTGCATCGATATAAACCTCCAAAGATTCACTATGACACAAAATCAGGCTCTTGGTAAATATTCAAAATGTCCAAACTTGAAGCAATAAAGAACTTGAACTTGTCATATGCTGAGTTAATTAAAGTTATACTTACTCATTAGAAATAATTATATTTTGCAAGACTGATTGGTTTTGCATAAAAGCAAATTGTTCATCCTCCACTTTTAATCGTCTGGTTTCGACATCCAGCAGTTTTTCTAGGATATTCAACTTCTTTCTCTCCAAGTCGATCATTATTTCGATATGTTCAGCTGGTTGTTTGTCAGACGTTTTTTCTTTCTTTGCTGTAGATATATAATAGAAGACCTATTATGACTCAAAAGTGATTAAAAAATATAATAATAATGGGCTATAATGTAGTAGACATTTGTATTAAAAAAATGAAGGTATCTTTTTCTTAACAGTTATAATACTTTTACTTTTTGGGGTAGTATGTTGACTACATTATGATAAATTCTAGCATGGCATTGAAAAAAACACACACTGTTGGACTGAAAATGTAAATGAAAAAGCATTGTTATATTTCTACTTACATGTAAAAAAAAATAGAACACCCCCCCTCCCCCCCAAACCCCCCCCCCCAAAAAAACCCATTATATTTAATATTTATTTCTGTAATTACATGTATACATATATATATATATATATATATTATTTTTTTTGGATTTTACATTGAATATATTACGTAGATTTTGTATTATTTACTATAATTTTTAGCCTTTGTATGATTCAGTCACATATATGCCAACAGTTAGTTACTGTTCGGGAGTAATAGAGTGGATATACCGATCAATGCGTTAGAATACAAATTTAGAAACCGAAATGGTGTATAGTGCACGAGTGCCACCTGTCGGAAAGTCTCTGATAGTTTACCATTGATTGCAGCCTTATTTGTAATGTTATTTGAAACAACATATAATCAAGAGTTAAAATTAATTAAATTCAATTACTTTGTGAAAGTTGAAATGTAAAAAAAACCTTCTGTTGGTCTTGACTGTCATCATTTGACAATGGTTCTGAAAATAATAAAAAGTAAAAATAATACATATATCATGAAAAGAAACATTTGCGTTAATAATTTGTAAATAACATTTCCTTATATCAATTTCGAGAAATTGTTAAATTGTAAAAACTTGTGGTAAATTAATTCATTTACAATTGAATGATTTACAAAATATAGTATTACAGGTAAGCAATGTTAAATTTAAATTATTTATTCAAGATAATTGACAAAGGTATGTCTTAATTATTTTTTTAAATTTCATTTCGTAATGTTTTTTGTTTTTTGTTATCATTACCAGGTGAAGATTCATCGACAGGTGCAAGCGAAGACGTATTGCTGGATGCGATGACATCATCTGCTGATACTGATATGCTCAAGTTGTTGTCTAAGAATTGAATGAAATGTATTAAAATGCATGTTGATTTCAAATAACATCGGTCTAACTTGAACATCAGTTTTCTACAAGAAATGTTTAGAAACTTGTTCCCACTATTGTATCTAAAGGAAACTGAAAGTGTTTGAAAAATTAACTTAACATATACATTCATTTTTCTCTAAAGAGACATACATTTAAATTGTCAGTCAAGATAATGCATGTTGTCTTTTGTATTACAGTTACAAAGTGAAAAGGCAAGACATATAGACAGGCATTTTACCAGAAACTAATTTTGAGAGAGATATGGATACATATATTCATGAGAGAGAGAGAGAGAGAGAGAGAGAGAGAGAGAGAGAGAGAGAGAGAGAGAGAGAGAGAGAGAGAGAGAGAGAGACCTAACTAGTGTTTCAAAAAATACATTAATTTCTTTCATGTACTTCTGCATATTTACATATGCAGACTTTCTGCCATAAAATAATTGGAGGTACATAATAATAATGAAAATAAGTGGCCCATGGGTTTTAAATGTTTTGAATTGGACACTGCTTTGATTAATTTTAACCAGCAGTTCTCTTACTATCGTCTACATCTGAAATGTATGAAATATATCCATTAATTTAAAGATTTTAGGGTACATAATTTTATCCTCTGTACACTCTTGCAGAAACCCTGATATGTCCACAATTCTGTTCTTTAATTAATATATTATAAATGTTTTCTTTCTTTTTCAATTAACATTACCATCAACTAGTGCTGTGTCTGCACCACATTCTATTCCCTCCATCTGAACAACTGGAATCAATGACAAGATATTGTATGTGCTTGTATAATTAATGTATGAAATGAATAAATGTTGGATCGTACGTGGGTGGGTGTATACATATAATAACTAATTTTATTTCCATTGTTTGTTATTGTGTATTGAAATGTTTAGTGTTATTGTATCACTGTGTAGCTGAAAGTTACTGATGTATTTGTTTAAAAGCTAATTATAGTTTACCTGGTCTTCAATGGCATTGAGATTGGGTGGTGCAGACCCTCCCCCTGTCATTGTTGACTCTCTTCTCCAAGTGGTGGCTTTCTTCCGTATCTGACATCTGCAATGTTCATACATTAATTACAATTTCTATGTTTCAATAACTGCACTTTAATTTGTTCTTTTGAGTGGGTTTTTAAAAATAAAATTGTTATGTGCCAATAAATACTGAAATGAAATTGAATTGCATGCATTTTTGTTCATTTGTCATTACAATGCAATAACAAAATTGAACATATTAAATAAAATTTGACATTTAAAATTAATTAGTATTTGTCATCAAATCATATTTGTGTATATTATAGAAATGTGAACAAAATGTTATCTGTAAGACAATTTGTAATAAATTACGGCATTGAATTCGGAATAGGTTTTATGTTAGGAATTCTTCACAACTGGAAAAGAAAGGAGCAATATTTGGGCATTCCATCTCTTCCATTGCTGAATTCAAAGCATAAAATAATCACACATAAAATAGTGCAATGATTAATAATGTTTCATATTTGAACATTGTAGCAACTGTATTTAACACATAGGTCTACACACACACACACACACAGAGAGAGAGAGAGAGAGAGAGAGAGAGAGAGAGAGAGAGAGAGAGAGAGAGAGAGAGAGAGAGAGAGAGAGAGAGAAGGAGAGAGGTACACGTTCGCAGACTTACTTGTAGTCATTCCATTTCTTTCTCACTTCAACACCATTCCTGCCACCAGCAGTATTGGCATTCATCCTATAGTAAATGAAAGTAAGTTGATAAAAATCCATGTTTTGGAGGGGAAGAAGCACACACAGTTTCGACGAACGTGTGTATGGTGTTGTTAACAAGTGTTAGGTCTATAATCACCAGTATAAACCGATATGGGCGGATAGTACTTTCGAGCAAATGTCATTAATTAGGCTACCTGTTTGTGGAGCAAAAACAACTTTACAAAGTGTATGTGGCGCAGTCATCTTTAACACTGTTGGATGAAAATTAGTTATTTCTACTGTTGGTATCATTTAGCTCAGGGCCATAGGTAGCGGGGGGGGGGGGGGGGGGGTGGATGCAGAGAAAATTATTGAAACTTAAAATTATATTCTTAACCGTTTAAGTTTTATACCATTAACTACTGCCCCCCCCCCCCCAACAAAAAATTATATCTACCGCCCTGTATTTTGCATTGGGCCTATATACTCAGGCCCGTAGCCAATGGGGCATCGGTCAACCCCCACCCCCCACCCCTCTACGGTGACTTTTTTTTTTAATAAGCACCGTCGGGCCCCCTAAAAAAAAATCAATTTCTTTTTTAAAGTCTACAACTTTTTATTTTTTATTTGGTTGATGACATGTTTCATAAACAATACATGACGTAATCAAAGATTTCGGTGACGTAGTATTACAAGAATGCGGAAATGAAGTTGAACCAAAGTAACATTTAGGCCTACAATTTTCTTCTTCTTACAGAATGATTAGACGGACTATATATAATATAGCTTCACCGCAATGTGTAGGGCCCATAACACCCAACTATTATTTAGTTATTTTTAATGTACCCTAAATTACGTAATTCTATACAAAAAAGCAATATTATTTTAAAATTAAAAACACTAACTTTTCTGCTATTCCATCCCAAATGTCAATCTTTCTTTTGTTCGTTACGGTTGAAGAAAACGAAGAAAATAATACTGAATGATTACTCATAACTTCGTCAGTTAATATTTCTAATTCGGAATGAGTATAGTTGGATTTTTTCACTCGTTTAGCTCCTGACATGTTGCCTCACTCTTGACGTTGACAGACGATAATAATATTACTGTCGTCTGTCAAACAAATGCGAAAAGAGACATAACTCTAGCTGAGTACAATCGATTTTTTTGTTATTTAATAACAAAAGATTTTAATTGTAAATTACGTCATGATAGTAGGGGAAGAGGATTTACGATCGATCAAAGGTTGCTTCGTGGAACGGTTGTAATTCTTACGTATGCCAACTGTAAGATTCACCTTAGTCACTACAATTAACCTTAGCTACAATTCGTTCGTGGAACGGGGCCCAGGTTAGAGTGCCTGGTCGAGTGCTTAAGGTCGCTCTTCCATCCAAGGGATGTACAGGCGGGTGGTTTTGAGTAAATGTTAATTTATATTGCTAAATTTATGCCAGCTAATTTGGTTGTGTATCATCTTCATAAATCAAGGCTAATATTCGTTCCTCGTATTCAGCCTTGATACATGTCGTCAAGAAATCGTGCCACAAAATGCTTAAATTTCATTGGATGCGATGAGATCTGATGGCAACGAATCGCAACGCTCCTTATAGATTCCCTTGTTATTGTAAACAAAGATGGCAGCGTCAGCGTCCGTGGAAACGTGTCGTGTTTGTCACGATATGTTAAAAAAAAAATGTTTCGGCGGTTGCTTTCAAGATTGTCACATGTTACCGATGCTGTGATTGGTCAGCGATGTCATCGTGTAAGGGACATAATCGGTGTTACAAATTTTCTTCCAATAGAGGGCGCTAGTAGTGGATATCAGTAATCTTAACTACATGTATCAAGGCTGAATACGAGGAACGAATATTAGCCTTGATTTATGAAGATGGTTGAGTATATGCTTTTACTTTTGTTGTTTCACCGTTCCCCGTTTACCCCCCCCCCCCCCCCACCCCCCCCCCCCCCCCCCCCCCCCCCCCCCCCCCCCCCCCCCCCCCCCCCCCCCCCCCCCCGGGTTGGAATACGTGGTCTGTTCGAGTGCGTAGGGTGGATGTTCCATCCAGGGAGTCACGGGTGTCACGAGTTAAGCAGCGTATTAATTACTTATCTTAATTATAGATCGCCACCTTCCCTCCGTTGGTCCCCCGGATTGGAGTGCATGTCGGTCGAGTGCAGAAGGTCGCTCTTCCCTCCAGGAGACGTACAGGCGGGTGGTTGCGATCATTTTCTAATTTTAGTTTTTAACATTATGACTGTCAGGAGCCCGATGGGTGTGCTACGGTTTCCCATCCTGCCTGCGATCAGTCGGGTTGGTGGGCCGCGTCGACCGAACGCTGGCAAGGCGGGTAGTACGTGGCACTTATAGTTTTGGTTTGGTAGACTGGACGAATTGATATACTGCTTTGAAGGTTTTATGTTGTAGATATTTATCAGGGTTAAGTAAAAAGTTAGGTGTAATTGGTTTATTGTGGTTGGCTTCGGTTATTGATTCTATCATTAGTTTTCTCTGGCTGTTGTGTAGCGTGCAATCCAGGAGATAGTGTTTCATGTCTTCCCGGGTGCCACACTCACAGTCAGGGGTTTTATTGGTGAAAGAGCAGCTGTTGAGCTGCGAAGATTTACCTATGCGCAATTTAGTAATTATTTTATCCACATAAGTGTTTAAGTGTTTAGGTCTGATAGAGTGGACTAGTGGTTTGATGTTATAGTGCCATGTATTGGTTGTTAGGTCCTAGTTGGCCTGCCATTAATTAATGTAGTGTTTTCTTGCTTTTGACATTAGTTCTGATATTCCTTAAGGTAGTGCTGTAATTTTACTAGTGATTGAAAGTGCAGTTTTGGCTCCATCGTCAGCTATTTCATTGCAAATTATACCTACGTGAGCTGGGACCCATCGTTGACGTGACAATGACAATGACAAAGAGATTTACGTGCACATTCAGAGCAAGCTGTTGTAGCACACGCCTATCCTGGACAGGAAAGGGTTGGGGGAGGGTTGTAGAGAGGGAACGCCTGCACTGGCAAGTGCAAGGGAGCACCAGCAGTCCAATGTTGGTGACAGGTGGGGGGTATTTGGTGCTATGGAATTTTGAAAGTCCCATAGGATTATGTCAAAGAGGAAGAGGTGCGCGTTTTACATGAAGGAAATTTGGCGCAATTTTGATGGTCGTTCTAATTGAAATAGTGAAGAGAGCCAATAGGTTTTGCTTTTAGTATTCCGAAAGTGGCTCTTTATTATGACCGTCTTCGTGCTGTAGGGGGTCTCCCTAGGTTGCCCATAGGGCCCTTAGAAAGGGCCTGATCTCTTTTGATCGTGGCATGACAACCCAGGGGAGACTCGAGCAATTTGTGTATGTTGGACGAGGTAGAGGCGTTGGTGGAGAGCTTGATGTTGGAAGCTTGTTGCCGATGCTGTTGCCGTGGAGGTGGAGTAGGTTCGTCTGTTTTGCCCAAGGTCCTGCCAGCGCCAAGGAAAGTTTTATTTTGGGTTTGGGGAAAGGGGCTGGTATTCTTTTGTCCAGTCCCTTCTGGGTGCAGTGCAGTGGTGTACTCGGAGCCGGTTTCTTTTGTCCGACTACTTATTGGAGTACGTGCTGGGCCATTATTTGGTTTTGCGTATGGACGGGTGCATTGTTATCATTAGTCAATGCACCCTATGATATGCTGAGAGTGCCGTGTTCGTGTTTACCTAGTTTTTGTGTTATGGCTGTTCTTATTGTATTGAGTCCTTATTCTATGATCGTTGACGTCTATTGACTCAGGCTTTTATACTTTTTCTGAAGTACCACGTGACGTCATAACAGCCAATCAGAAATTACATCACGCTAGGAAGAGATCTACGTTTACAAAATAAATATCATTTCATTTAATAATTACATTATGCACAGTAAATGCACACTCTAAATCCTAAGAAACTTCAACTTTTGTAAATACGTCAGTTTAGCCCATAGCAAAAGCATTACCAACTTGAAATAATTAATTCTGCGAATTTCTAAAGTGCATAAAACTAACATTTCTTAATTGCGTTTTTTAGTCTATTTTGCGTAAAACAATTTTACAGAAAAAGCCTTTAGAATATTTATAAAAACGACATTATTAACCAGGCACAAAACACGCTCATTTTGCATAGCAAATACATTGGGAATTCAAGCTAATAATACAAACAAATTCTAATGTGCATAAATATCAGACTATTATTACACAATTGCTGTTTTGTTCTAATTTCACTATAAAATAATTTTAATGAAAAAGCCTTTGGGATTATTGTGAAAACGACATTATTCACTAGACACAAATACATTTCTTTTGAAAATAAAATCATATAATGTTTGTAACTTGTAAAAAATATTGAATAATCTTCAGACCAATAGACAGTGTTCACTTAAAACATAGTTACATTATGTTTTCGTCATAGGCTAATGTCTAATCCTCTTGTTGTACGTATCAACGACACTTAAATTTAGACTGTCACCTTAAGTATTCATGACAGAGATACAGAACTATATATTTTCAAAAAATCAAATTCCACCAAACCACCTTTATTTGTAGTAAATGTAAATGCACATGTAAACATGCCCCCACTAGAAATTACCGAAAAGATCTTTGCTGTGAATGACATAAGAGGTAACCCAACCAGCCTTCCATAAATTTTATTGTTCAGTGTAATGATCACGTGGTATATCGTCGAACTTTGGCAGGTCAGATGTCAGTGTTGCAGACGATAACTTTGCAGGGATTTGTGATACCTGGATTTCGCTATGCGAGGCATTTCATTAGTACCAAAATATTGCATTACGAAAAACTGATAACATGCACACTATTTATGGTATTATAATTAAAACATAAAGTTGGCAGCTTAACTTGAAGCATTTTCAATATTGTGAGGTAAAAGACACTTCGCTGTTTATGTTTAGGCTGATAGTGACGTAATATCTCGCATAATCTCGCGATACATGCAGTTACAAACAAAGTATCGAAAACATGTCGATCGAAATTGTATGACGGTACGATACTAATATCCCATAAATAAATTACAGCAACTATTTACAAACATAATTTCATACACTATAAACATATTATTATGAAATACAACTAAATGTAACTCGCATTGTGCATCCAAACGATCACTAATAATAGTTTCGCAATTTCGTTTTTGCCTGTAGTGAGCGACACGACAAACGGCACTACTAAGAATTTCATTAAACAATAACTATAATAAATGGCATAGTTCCAGACATTACAGAATACAAGCAAATATGCAAATAATTACTACTAAATGTAAAAATAAATATATTGTTTTGTCCAATATTAAAATTACTTGAGAAAGGTCCATGTCACAGTACACTTTTACGAACATTGTTGGGACAGCCATGACATTGACAATATATATCGTACCGTCATATAAATTCGAACATCATATGTTTTCGAACAGCTCATTTATACGCGATTTCCCACGTGCATACTGAAGGTGTGACGTCAACAAACATCGCAGATTGACAAGAAGAAGTTGTGCATCGTTCGCTACAAAAATGTTGCATATAAAACTTGTGTAATTATGGCAATTAATCTATTGAAAAATAATGTTAATGAATCGCTGTCCAAGTTTTGGGTAAACACCATCATGTAAATACAAACGTAGCACTTTACTGCATCGGCTACATCTGTACTCGATGTTCCGTCTGCTTTGTTTATATAAATATTGAATACGCGATTCACTTTAAAGGGAAATAAATCTGATTCTTTTAGAAAAATATGGAAGCCTGGTTAGACCATTTCTTGTTAACGTCTGTGAGACTTTACAATATTCCTTTTTCTGAAGGTAAGGGTTCCTTTTTCTTTTTTTCAGAATACTTCTCGCACTGAGAGATCCAGATCATGTCAATACACCCAAGAACATCTTTCTAAGGCATATTCTGCTGTAATAAACGATCGCGTAAAAATCCGTAAGGCTGCCAAAAGGTTTTCAGTCCCAGTTACAACACTGTATGACCGCTCTAGAGGGAGATTGACGTGTCATGTAGCAAATCTGAACCTCAAACCTTTTTATCTAAAAATGAGGAAGCTAAACATCTTGGTCACAGACAAGACATGGCATACCATATATACACATTCTTGTGCTGCTACGGAACATTGTTTATTTGTAGAAACTATCACGTGTTCGAAAACATATGACGTAACTTCCTCACAATATATCCAGACACAATGTCGGGAAAAACTTTTCTGCTGCAGCCATTATTGTGTTTAACATCAATAATTATGTCGGTTTCGTAGATTATATTGTAATGAACAGTTAAGAAAGATTATTTAGCTTTTAATTCAAAATGCATTACAGAAATTTGCAATATGTGCTTATCTGTTCGAAAACATATTATGGGAGGATTATAAAGATGAACAGCTCTTAAAACATGTACACGACACAAAATCTTCCACACAGGCCCAAAGACCGTCGGCAAAGAACAATGGAAAATTTAGTACAAAATCCCAGCATTGAATATATGTAATATGAATGAATGAAAGAAAGAAAGAAAGAAAGAAAGAAAGAAAGAAAGAAATGTTTTATTTAACGACACACTCAATACATTTTATTTACGGTTATACGGCGTCAGACATATGGTTAAGGACCACACAGATTTTGAGAGGAAACCCGCTGTCGTCACTACATGGGCTACTCTTTCCGATTAGCAGCAAGGGATCTTTTATTTGCACTTCCCACAGGCAGGATAGTACATACCACAGCCTTTGATATACCAGTCGTGGTGCACTGGCTGTAATGTGATGAGTAAAACAATATAAAAATTCAACAGTTAAATTAAAACAGTGGCATGTAATATCTACCAAATATGTTTGTGTTATGTGCTCAACAATCTATAAAAACAGTGTATACTTTAATTTGGTTATTGGCAGGGTGGGGGAGGGCAACTGCCCCCCTAGTCCTGGAGTAAAACCTCAAATTCAGGCACAAATGATACAGATATTCGGGGGAAAACGTGCTAACTTGACCATGTATTTCCATAATTTTACCATTAAAATTAGTTGTAATCTATGTAATGGGAATGGGAACTCATTTAACGTGCCCATATCCCTTCACTAGCTGTTTGTACTGGGAGCCAGCGATGATCTTTAGCATCCTGTGAACGGTGGAATTGTCCATCTCGTGATGGAGGGGCGCTTGTCTGTAAAGGCCATCGCGGCGTGAAGTTACAACTAGTACTGGTCCCGTGCCCCGTAGCTCTGTCTTGTGGATGGCGATCTCGTTGCCGTCCTGGAAGGTTTTGAAGGAGTTCTCGACGACGCCGCCAGCGGCCTATTTCACTAAACATCGAAAATTTACGTTTACGTGTAAAACTTACACCTGTCGTACGTCTACCTCTACGTGTACGTTTACTCCATTTCACGAAGCCGATCGTATAAGTACTAACTTACTTTGCACATAAATCTACGTCTGTTTTCTTTGATATCTAAAGCCGATTATTAATAAATCAATGTGCTCTAGTGCTGTCGTTAAACAAAACAAACTTATAACTTTTAAAAGAAAGAACGAATAAATTTGATAAAGTTTGGAAACCAACGTTTCCGGTATACCAATACGCGGTTGTACTGTACCAAATAAACTCCTATAGGCGACAATGTTAACCTATATAATTAAAAACACTATATTATGGGTCAATTTTCTATATTTGCTTTGGGAGTGTGTGTGTGTGTAGAAGGGGGGGGGGGGGGGGGCACTGATGGATCGGGTACAAACTCTATATCAGATTTTGGGTTACAATGGTAAAAATTAATGTGATAAAAAAAAGTCGATATGCACTTTAACCAAACAAATTTGTTTATGGTGATTTCAATTCGTGTTTTCCAACAAAGTAGTAGATATACTGCAAAAAGGGTCTGCATTAAAAAAAAAAAAAAATGTCATGTCCACCCCATGGATCCACAACTAAAATTTTCCTAGATCATAAACGAGTTTATTATTTATGTAGGCAAAATGCAAGATGACGTTTGGGCGCAGTGGTGTAGCGTGGGTTGCCAGCTTCCAGGGCAAGGCAAGTATTGCGCCCCCTAACCAGTGGACCGTTAGTCCCTTCCACCAGTCCAAAATTTTGCGCCCAGGGCAACCGCCCCGGTGCCCACGCTACGACATTGTTCGGGTGTATTTTGTGGTATTTTTTTCACCCCAATCAAAATAATAGTCAGTTGACCAGGCAGTCATTTGTGAATGGAAATATCTTTTGTTTCTAGAGAAAATTTGTAGAGAAAATATGATGTTGAATTTTAAAAAGATGAAAGTAAAACATGGTACAGTGCGTCAAATATAAGTTTTTAAATAATACATTTGATAGCAGGGGCGGATCTAGACATTTGTAAAGGGGAGAGGGGTGTCACGGAATTGTAATAGGAGCAACCTGAGTTTGTGCAAGGCAAATGAGCCGAGATTCGAAATATTCGTAACGAAGACAAGAAGAGACGCGTTTTCAGCACAGTTTACCACCCCATTACCCCCCCCCATCCCCCACCCCCCATCCCCCATGTCCAGACCACGGTACGGCCCTGCGTTTAATGGGAGCTGGTACAGGAAATAGGTACTGGGGGAAAATATCGTCTGTTTGTTTTCTGCATACATTTGCATATATAAAAAAATATGCAGACTCGTCTTAATAGAACGCTATCAGCCTATTTGAAAAATAAAAATAAAAAATTGAGTGGATTAAAAAAAAAATAATTGTTTAACGACACCACTAAAACACATTGATTTATTATTCATCGGTATTCGATGTCAAATATTTGGTAATTCGGACAAGTAGTTGTTAGAGGAAACCCGCTACATTTGTTTCCCAATGCAGCAATGGATCTTTTATATCCGCTTTCCCACAAACAGGAAAACACATACCACAACCTTTGACCAGCTGTGATGCACTGGTTGTTGGAACCAGAAGAAAAACAAATCAGTTGAATGGATCCACCGAGGTGGTTCGATCCTGTGACGCTGGCACCTCAAGCGAGCACGCAACCGACTGAGCTAAATCCCGCCCTAAGTGGATCAAATGACACAGGTAACAAAACTGACTATCACTGGATTAATAAAGGGAGTTAATTTGTTAAACACTTTACAAAAACAAAAAGTGTGACCATTTTATGAATTATTGAAGTGGATGTAGCAATTTACGTCTGCGACTAGTTGCTGTCGAGGGCACTCTTAGATTTACGTCTAACTCGTAACTTACGTTTACACTTCATTGTGAAATGCTCTTCAGTCGTAGATTTACGTTTACGTCCAAAACGTAGCTTACGATGTTTAGTGAAATTGGCTCCTGCAGGGCTTGTTATACAAAACAAACTTTTTAAAATATTAAATATTTAAAATGTTTGATTTCTGTTTTTGTTACTTGCAGACTGTACTGACGTCTCATTGGATACGTGGACTGCTGGTCGGACTAATCATGGCGTTCTCCGCAACATAATATATAGACTTTAATTTAATACGTGATACTCACTTTATGATCTGAGAGGTGTGCTTTGTATCCGTGTGTTTAGCATGAATTAAACATGCACCTGACAACATCATGGCTTTGTTGATTTGTTGAACTGTTGCTTAGTAGTAGGGCGATAGTTCTCTAACCCGGACACCCATGGGATCAAGTACACAGTCCTGTCTCGGGCATGTTTTCCAGTAACACCATTTCGCATGTGTTTCCACGTGCAGGTTTATCGATACAGTGTAGTGTTCTCACTGGGTGAAAATTAAAGGAGGGCGGCCGCTCGGCACCACACCCTTAAAAAAAAAAAAAAAAAAAAAAGGGGGGGGGGGGGGGGGGCAAGTTTGGTTACCATATTGTTGTGTGTTGGTAGACTTGTGAAAAGACATACTCCTTATTTTGGCTACAAAAAAGTGCAAAAAGTAAATACGAAATACAAGCAGACTCCGTCTTTTAACTGAACCGAAGATGATATCGGTCTGACATTCACGGACAGTTCCGGTTTTGCTGAACCGATCAAAGTTTTAATATTATTTTTAATAAAGATTTCAAGATATACGAAAAACAATAAAGATCTTTGTAAAGTGATCCCCTAATGTCGGATACATTTTTTTTGTTATTTCCATCTTCATCGAATGAATCTATCGCTGTGATAAAATATTATCGCCAGCTGATAAAAAGTAGTTTCGTTTTTGTAAAGGCGGTGTATATATTATTTGGCACTCAAGATAAATGATTTTAATGATAAACACTACCACTTCCGTTGTTTTGATAAGCGTTCATATCCCCCAAAAATGAAAAGTTTACAATATTTTACAAAGAACAGCTGAATAAAGAGAAATGACAGAAAGTAAAAATCATCAGTTACAACCAATTTATATCTGCAACGGAGGACAAAATATCAGTGGAAGCAAAAGACAGAATGACCGTTCTGATCACGTGACAAATTTGGCGCCAAATAAGTGAGGGTGTTTTTTCAATCGGAGATTGCCGAAACCGTAAAAGTGTTTTCATTGCTCAAATAAAACATAACTTTTATTGTGTCTATTAAACATACAAATGGATACAGATATGGGACAAAATAGAGGCTGTTAAAAATACTGTTAAAACCGCACACCCTAGTTCCATCCAGCGAAAATAAATTATAATTTGGTTAATCTACAAACCTGTAACACACTTAGATCACGTTTTTATCAAATGGAGTGAAAAAGCAGGTTTTATATCGATAAATACCATGGGAATCCCCATGTCCCAATTGCTTGACATAATTTTGAAATTTAGTATTCTGATGTCACCGGTAGATGTCGCTCGAAGCACAACAATGCCTACGTCACGACAAATTTCACAGACTTGGGGTGCGTTCCTTTCACCTCACCTGGACATGTTCCAACTGTTCTGTCCTGGTTGTATCCCCTCTCCAGATATCGTAAGACTTAGCAAAATTATTGGTTTTAAGGGTTTGTAACGTTTTGTATTGAGACAATTACTTGTCTGAACTTTGTTACTGAAAATGTTAACGAACTGTGAAGAAAAATCTCACAAATGAACAACAAGCAAACGACAACAAATCGGATGTTCGTGCACGAGAAAACAAACCGAACCAAAATGATAACGGCCACGTGGTATACCAACGTCTGTGACATTTACACAGGAAGATTCCCTCTAAAAATAGATTGGACCTCACTTGCTTAACGGTTTTTTCTCGAGTGCGCGCAGCTTTTTAAGAAATACAAAAAATGCATTTCGTGGTTTTACAAACATCAGGATTACCAGGATTACCAAAAAGCACTTCAGGTGAATGGACATATGTATTCTAAATAATAAAATGTAAGTAAAGTGCAATTTTATTTGTGAAAAAAATGGGTTTAATAGCGAAAAACAACGCCGTAATGGTTAACAACTAGCCGTAACTAGGGTGTGTCCCTTTAACTGTCGTAAATGTTTCGTCAATTGCTTTTTCGTACACAACGCGGCTTGTTTCCTTTGATGTCTAGTGTGCAAGACTGATCGTTTTTTTTTTTTATGTGGAAAAAAGTGTGCATTTGGAAATAGCGGAGATAGGTGCTGGAAAATAAAGGAGGGCGGAGAACGGCAAGATGGAATAGCGTGGCGGGACGTCCCGCTTAAATGGAGCAGCGAGAACACTGCAGTGCATTTTTATACGATCTTTTCCATATATGCGATTCCACAACGCGGGTATTTATAACACGGACATAAAGTACACTCAAACGAGGTAAAATTGTGTATAGTAATCCACTTGTGAAATGGATTATACACAAATTTGTTAATACCGTGTTAGATATGCTTAAAAAGTATTTATTTATTTTATTTTATTTATTCATATTTTATATAAAATAAATAAATAAATAAATATAAAACGTGCGGAATCGCATTAATGGAAAGCGAGCCATTATAGATTAGAGTGTTATTAGCACAGGTCCTGGTAGAAGTTCTGTTTTATACACACATTTAAAAAGGGACTGGTTTTGGGGTTAAATTTGGACTTTGGTCATACCGTAGACTTGAAACAAGAGATGGGACATTACACATCAAATAATGGCGATTGCAGAAAAATTCATGAACAATTCTTCTAAAATAAAAATAAGAAATTAGAGTGAAAACGCTGTATTGGTAGATACTAGAATATAGTTCTATCAGTGTTCATGCATGTGTGGATCATGTGAAGTCGATTAATTTTCGAATATTTTCCAGGCCTTAAAAATCATGAAATTTTAAGTTAGGTCATGGAAGATTAATATCAACAATATGATTTACCCATTAAAATAACACTAAGAGATGGGTATTTTGCGTAAAAACATTTTAATAGTATCAAAATATGTCACCTCAGGAATATCGGAATGAATGAATGTTTCCCCCCCCCCCCCCCCCCCCCCACCCCACAATGGACAAAAGATAGCCAGTATTTAAAAAAAAAAAATTTAATGACTGCCCAATGCTTTCTACGTGAATTACTATTACCAACAGAAAACTAACAAATGGGATCTTTTAAGTAACTTAATTTATTTATACAGAGCTTGTTACAAAGCTTATGTCACATTATTATTGTTCGTCTTAAGAGGCAATAAAAAACCGACACAAACATAAGTAAATTAGTTTATTTGTACATAACTCATATTTTATACAAATTATATTACATGATTTGTTACCACTTTTTTAACATACATCTGTGAACATGGCCTAATGTGTCCGACACTTGGCTCGCTATGTTTTATACACTGAACAACAAAAGAAACGCAGACATTTTTATACATATGTGATGATAGAGTAATTTATTTTGTCAAAGGTTAGTAAAAAAAAAAACACCAAAAAACAATCTGCAAAGAAATTAGGGTATGGTGCCATACCCGTTTTACCCTGTAGCACAAATCCGGTATAGAAATGACTGCGTCACATTTTATTGTATAAATCATCTGATGATAATGAAAGTGCTCATGGTTTAAATTAATTAATAATTTTCCTATCTTTCTTACATTTATTTTTATAATTTATTCATGTGAAAAATAATGTGTTTTTTTTTTTTTACTTTTTCACATGATAAAATTAATTTATCTATTAGATAAATAGACTGTTAAAAAGGGCCTAGTTAATTTTAACGGACAAAAAAACATTTTGATTCTCTATGAATAATTTAAAATAAAATTAAATAAATAAAATTAATATTTGCATTTCTTTTGTTGTTAGTATATTTTACTATCACAACAGAATGGACAAGTTGTTTATAAAGTTGCACACACACTAGAAGTTTTTTCTTTTCTATTGTTTAACCCAAGCCATTTTATACATGGTGAACAATGAGAAGATATAATGCAGTGCTAGTAAAACTAAACCATCTCAAATCTGCTGCCAAAGTATTGCTCCACAGCTGGTATATTCAAGGCCGTGGCATGTGCTATCCTGTTTGGGGGAAAGAGCACACATATAACAAAAACAAAACAAAATTGTTAGAAAAATGTAGCAGGTTTTCCCTCGACTACGTGTCACAATAGCTAAATGTTTGACATCCAATAGTTAATAATTAATAAATCAATATGCTCTAGTGGTGTTGTTAAACAAAACAAACTTTTACATATTAAGTACATTTTCTGGTTTAGTATATATCAGTGTCTGTGTATATACGATGTGTTTGTAGTCATCCTAATGTTTGTAGTAACCCAAACTGGATTTTACTTGAAGCACAGGTTATTATTTTGTATATATCACAGGCAGATCTAGGCCCCCTCCACCCTAAATTTTGCGAGTTATAATTTTATGATATATTAATTTTCATTTGTTTACGATCCCCCTTCAAACCCTCCCCAAAGTTCCCTTGGCATTCCATCTCATGTCATTGCCCCCCCCCCCCCCCACACACACACACACATACGCACAATAGGCTAAGAGAATGTGTAAAGTTTGTTTTCTTTAATGATGCCAAAAGAACAAATTGAGTTTTTTTAATCATCGGCTACTGGATATCAAACATTTGGTAATTTTGACATATAGTCTTGGAGAGGAAACCCGCTACATGCTATTGGATGTCAAACATTGGTAATTTTGACATATGTTCTTGAAGAGGAAACTCGCTACATGCTATTGGATGTCAAACATTTGGTAACTTTGATATAGAGTCTTGGAGAGGAAACTCGCTACATGCTACTGGATGTCAAAGAGAAGAAGCCCGCTACTTTTTTCATTAATAGTTTAACGGGTTTGGCTCTATTGTCTTTAATGGGGGACGGGAGGGAGGGAGGGGGAATACATGTAGCCCAGTGTTAGAGACACTTGTTTTTAAAACCAATACTGAAACTGAAATCATTTGACCGCATCATAGGACAGCTTTTTATTTTAAATTATTCATTTACATTCATCATCATCAACAAAGCAACATATTTAGAAAAAAACTAGACAGGACTACTAAATGCTGATCATATGATTCTTATGATGATGAGTATTTATAGCTATGCGTATGACAGCTAAAGAATCTATAAACATTGATTAGTTACTTGTGTAATTAGTGATCCTTTCTTTATTAATGAGGGGGAAAAAAAGAAGCCTCCCATACATCCATATAATTTGTCTGAGAAACTCCAGTTAACAATTCGATACATACCCAGATACATGTATATGAACTGTGTTAACATGGTATCTTATATTGACAGGTTAATGGTTTTTAATTTAAAATAGTTCATCCAAGAATATAAAGAATATAAAATATACTATAGTTAGGCCCCAATTTCACAAAACGTCAGCAGCCTAGTTTTGGACGTAAACGTAAATCAATGACTAAACCACCATTTTTATTACTATTATAGTACAGCAAATACAGTTAAAAGTACACGTATGTCATTTTCTTTTGTCTCCATCTTCTGTAATGATGTAATTTTCGGCGTGAAATAGACGCCAAACACGTGTAAATGTACGCCCAAGTATAACTGCTAGTCGCAGACGTAAACTTACGATGTTTTGTAAAATAGGCCCCCGGAGTTCAAATTCGATATTTGAAAGATTTATTGTAAACAAAGGACCAATGAAATCAAGGATGGCTATCACGTAACATATGATTATTA
Source organism: Gigantopelta aegis (assembly GCF_016097555.1). Classification (NCBI taxonomy): domain Eukaryota; kingdom Metazoa; phylum Mollusca; class Gastropoda; order Neomphalida; family Peltospiridae; genus Gigantopelta; species Gigantopelta aegis. The sequence goes on from NC_054703.1 coordinate 2,320,006, forward strand.
GAGGGCGTGCGACTGATTATGATCTCATGAACATATGAAACATGCACTCTAAAAAGTTTGACAATGGATCTTAGAAAATACCAAACACACATGCATGCACACATACAAAATTGCAAATGTGCATGTGTGTGTGTACACACACACACACACACACACACACACACACTCTTTCCCTCTCCCCCCCCCCATCTCCTCTCTTTCCCCCCTCTCTGGTACATGTATGTTATGTTCATTACATTAAGGTTCAACAAAGGAGGTTGCATCTCTAAGTAGGTCACTAGGTCAGTTGGCGGCAGAATGTTTCACAACAATGATGTGATCTGTGTTCGCTGAAGTGTGAGCATATCACTGTGACAATGTAACCAGCACATATCACAATAGTTGTCATACTTCCAACGCTTCTATACTCAACAAGATTAAGAGCCACTTAAGATACTTTCAGCAGTTTCTTTAATTATGGTTTTAAAAACCCCCACCCCAGCGTGTTTTGTTGTAAGCTGTTGATGTTATGGTATGTTCTTAAACCTAATGATATAAACAATAATTTACAGCAATCTACATAGTGACTGCTTCCACCATGAGCAAGATTTAAGCATGTATCACAGGTCATATTTTACTGCAACAATGAAGGAAATGGTCTAACGATGCACTCAACACATTTTACTTACGGTTATATGGCATCAGACATAATATGGTTAAGGACCACACAGATATTGAGGGAGGTAACCCGCTGTCTCTACTTCATGGGCTATTTTCGATTAGCAGCAAAGGATCTTTCATATGTACCGTCCCAGACAGAATAGCGCATATCACAGCCTTTGATATACCAGTCATGGTGCACTTGCTGGAGCACGAAATAACCCAAGGGGTCCACTGACAGGGATCGATCCCAAACAGACCGCTTTACCATTGGGCTATATCTCGCCCCCAATGTTTAGAAATCATTAGTTATCAAAACTTCATAAAATGACAGCTAACAATACGTAAGTAAAAATTTCTTGGCCCTGAATTTTGTTGAGCATATTTTGACTATACACGAAAACCAACGCCTAGAAATGAAAAATGTCATCGAAATGGTTTTGTCAGCAGCTACATATACATGTTGATCCTCACATACAAGTCAAGTCTGTGTTTGATGATCGATGAAGACGAAAAGCCAGGAAATCACGCCACAACCATAGCAAGACAATCTCTTTTAATTTCAGTGCTCACTGATATAGATCTGGTGAAATTGGACCAGAACCGGACTTCCCAATCACAGTTACTTATATACAGAATGTGGTTCGTTGAGGATATCATTAATTTTATAATAATAATCTTCATCATTATCATTCATTCGTTCTTCACATACTCTAAAAGTTATAATAATGATGATAATCATCATCAAACGTTCTTCCCATACTCCAAAAGATTTACAGTGATCATTCATTCTTCACATCCTCCAAAAGATTCAGTGATCATTCATTCTTCACATACTCCAAAAGATTTACAATAATAATGATAATCATCATGATCCGTTCTTCATATACTACAAAAATTTACAATAATAATAATGATCACCATCATTCATTCTTGTCATACTCCAAAAAGATTTATAATAATGATAAAATAATGATGATAATCATCATTTGTTTTTCATATACTCCAAAAGATTTATAATAATCCTCATTCATACTTCACATACTCCAAAAGATTTATAAGAACTATCGTCATCATTCATTCTTCTCATACTCCAAAAGATTTAAAATGATAATCATAATTTGTTCTTCACATTCTCCAAAAGATTTATAATAGTAATAATGATCATTTGTTCTTCACATACTCCTTGAAAGATTTACAATAATAATGATCATCATCATTTGTTCTTCATACTCCTTGAAAGATATACAATAATAATGATCATCATCATTTGTTCTTCACATACTCCTTGAAAGATATACAATAATGATCATCATCATTTGTTCTTCACATACATGTACTTCTTGAAAGATTTACATCTTGTTTTGTTTGCTCCACTCATGCTTGATCACAAATTTAGTTTTTGGCAGACGACAACCGGTGAAAAAATCAAAATCACAGCTTCATAAACCAGATAAGACTGGTCCATCACAATCCAGAGTGAACATTTCCATAGCAACTGTTCCAATATGTCTTCCTATAAATATGTCTGCAATAAGAAAGGGAAAACCTCATTAAATTCATAAATATATGACACTGACAGCTTGGGTTTAAAGCAAATTATTGAAGAAGTGCAATCTTTGTTTACTGATCAATAATTATTAAAATGAAAACGTAACATGCATTTAAGCAAACCCCCCCCCCCCCCAAAACCCCCCCAAAAAAAAACCTCATGCATATATATTAAATAATTGTTTTATGTGATCAAAACAGAATATTTTTAAAATGAAAAAGTTACATAAGCAAACCCCCCCCCCCCCCCCACACCTAACCACAAACATGAAGAAAACCCCACCCTATATGTATATATTAAATCGTTTTATGTGAACAAAACAGAATAGTTGGCCTCAAATAGAAGTATGTAAATAAATAATGGTGCTAAATGTTTTAAAAATAAAACTTAAAAAGTGTAAAACTTATCACATAAATCATGTTTAAATGAATCAAAACATTGTGCATAGAGCTGTAAATAAATGTAAGAACATTGCACAGACTATTTTAAAGGTTTATCTTTTCCACTGGTATATAGTGGCAATACATTTCTTCCCATGGAGCTGTGTAAAACTCACTTTGGACTCCAGCTGGTACCGTGATAAAAAGCAACATCGTTTCCAACTTTAAATCCGATGCCTTGAATACTGTTGATGTGATCAGTCTTTCTACAATCTAATATATCACTAAATAACTCGCAAACAATTAATTTTTTCCCAGCATTCAAAATCCTGATATCGTTTTGGCAATACAAAACAAAAAAGGCTCCTTTTATTTAACAACACCACTAGAGCACATTGATTCATTTATCATCGGCTATTGGAAGTCAAGCACTTGGTAATTTTGACATACAGTGTTTTTCCATTAGTAACAAAGTATCTTCATATGCACCATCCCACAGACAGGATAGCACATATGTACCACTGCCTTTGATATACATGTACCAATCATGGTGCACTGGCTAAAACGAGAAATAGCTCAATGAGCCACCGATGGGGATTGATCCCAGACCGATAGCACATCAGGTGAGCACTTCACCACTGGGCTACGTCCTACCTCTTTGGTGATACAGTGCTATTTATTACAATATTCAACGATATAAATCTGGGAGAAGCTCAACAAAAGAATATCGGCCTCCCCCACCCAAGCCCCCAATACTTGCTGCTGGTAATAACTTGGTACTTGGTGATGCCTTGACCAGAAGTGGTCAGGCCCTTTATAAGGGCCCTATGGGCAACCTAGGGAGACACCACAGCATCGTAGAGGTCTAAAATTAACGAGCTACTCTCGATTCACTAATATCAAAAACTATATTAGCACGGCCATTTACCTTTCGACCGACCGTTCAAAATTGTGCCAAATTCCCTCAATCAAAATTGCGCACCCTTTTCTCTTTGGCATTTAACTGCTCCATTCAAATTCCATAGCACCACCACCACCCCCACCCGCCCGCTACCGATTTGATCGGGCTGCTGGTGCTCCCTTGCACCTGCCAGTGCAGGCGGTCCCTCCTCTCCCCTCCCCCCACCTTTCCTGTTATGGACAGAGGAGCCGGCCAAGGCCAGCTCTTGTGCCCATGACAGGCATGTGCTACAACAGCTTGTTCTGAATGTGCACGTAAGCACGTAAACCCCTATGACATGACATGACACATGATATAAATCTACTAATAAATAGAATAAGCTAATTTAATGCTGAAAAGTACTATAATTATATGAAGAAAAACCCCTTAAAAACCCCATCCAAAACAATAGTTAACTTGTAATATATTGTGCTAATTTTACTTCATGAGCATACACGGTTTCTGCCAGAGGGTACAAAAGGTAAAATTATGTACCTTAAAATCTTGAAACTTTATTGATACATTTAACCCTTTTTTTGTGTAGATATACACATGTATAGAGGATATTTCATGTTTTTTGTCAAATATGATTTATCTCATCAACTGAAGTTTGCAGTCATATCTCACAAGTGGCACTTGCATGACGAGTGTGATATGATTGCAAACTTCATGAGATGAGATATAAATCATATTTGACAAAAACTATGATATTTTCTATTTATTATATAACTTTTGGCAATTTACCATTATTTTTAAAATGCCAGCAGCAAAATAGTTCCAGCTTTCTTACAGTGAAGATAACACTTTCTACAGTGAATAACACATTTTAGAGTGAAATAGTGAAATTTTTACTCTAAAATGTATTATCGTCACCGAGTGACTGATAACACTTTTATTTCACTGATATTTTAAGATATTTCACTAAATGTTATATAATAAAATAGGGAACTTCTGTTTGAAATTTTATTAAAGTACATAAAATGCAGTGTCCAATTTCAACAGATTTCAAACTCAGAACCACTTATGATTCGTTTTCTTTTATTACGTACACTCGAAATATTTTCTGGCAGATAGCTTGACATGATATATATATATATATATATATTTATTACCCATATGGGCTCAAATATATGGGGTAATATTTTTTCGATCTCTGCACAGTGTGCAGATTGCTTCTACAGCCACTGATTGGCTGGCTTTAAAATCACGACGTTTGGTTGGTTGCTTGCCATGGCCGGAAGTTCACTTTCATTCATATAATTTTTTCATTCATGAGTCAGATTACACATACGTTATACGATCTACAAAGATTTACAAAAACAAATGGACTCATTTGTTTCGTAAACATGAAATGGTATATTTTCATAAGCAGCGGCTTTAATAATATATAAAAATAATTATTTTCAAATGCAAATACAGTTGTATTATTTTGTACTGTAAACATTTGGCTGTGCTATAACGTCACTTACATTACGTCATGTAATGCGCGTAAGATTATATCATGTAATGGCTGATGTTGTAAAACTCCAGAGGAATGTTTACATTAAAAATCAGTTAAAATTGACAATGGGTAATAAAGAGAATAACCAACTCGCTACGAGGAATTGTGAATTATCTGTCCCTCGTGAATGAATGTTGTAAAACCCTCGCTAAAGGCTCGTTAGTTATTTTCTAAATTATATATATATACACACACACACACAGTAGAACCTCATTGGCTCGAACGCCCAATGGTCGAACCTACCGGTATTCTCTAATCAAGAACAATGTCCCAATTTTTCTCTCTATTAAACCCTTTTATTTTGGTGCTGATTGGTCGAATACCCTTGGGGTCGACCAGAAGCTTTCTCTCGAACCAGTTTATTGGTCCGAACTGTAAAACTAAACATATTTAGCTCGAACGACTAATTCTATCCGAATCAACCCTTTCACGTCAGTCACAAAGTAAGTTATTATAAATTCGGAAGTGGAACGAATTAATCCTAGATCACATGCCGGCTTATCATGTTGATTTAGCACTTATCGGCAACTGTACTACAATAATCGTCAGCTGAATGAACCTTGCATGTAACACCAATCAATTGGTGAGCCTAGGCAGGCATCGCCGGTTTACTTTAATAATTTTTATCGCTACTCTACACATGAGCGTCGGCATATTTTGTTTTTAACTTGAAATACAGGAGAGATCAATGTAATGTAGTGATTGCAACAATAACAGGTAAAGGGCCTCCGCCTGTGCTTCTCAACATTGTTAATGTGTCGCAAAAGATTCTACAACAGCATAATAAAGAACGATTTTTTAAATTAATAAATATTTATAAATACAAACTACCAGTGTGTTTGTTATTTGTTTATTTAACGGTGATAAATAATTGTTACAAATATGTATCTCATCCGACATTTGACAGCAACTTCGTTACTCACGAGTCAATCGGACCATCTCGCCCAAGTTAGTTTTACGGAAATATGCGAGGTTGTCCGATTGATTTTTGTGTTACAGAAGCACTCGACAACGGCCGAATGCATGGTTTGAACTACCCGATGGGTCGAACAGACTTTGATGCACCGACAGTGTTCCAGCCAATGAGATTCTACTGTATATAACATGTTATCAAGTTCTAACACACAAAAACACATGCAAGTGACATCATAATTTACATTGTATGTAGTGCACATGCACGTGTATTTTACCATAACTGTAACATGAACTTTGTGAAAGCAACAGAACATGAAAAACACATTTTACAATAAACGCACTCATACACACTGCGACTATAGATGAAACAGGCTGAATCACAATGCATAGAATTTTCAATTTGTATGTTACAAGACAAAAAAAAAAGAAAGAGGACTTCCCTGTCGACACTTCAGCTCATAACATGGCAATTTGGTGTGCATTATTTCAACATCGGATCAACACAGAAGTAGAGCTGAGTGGTGTACCCTACATATATACTGTTCACTATCTGTATCGTGTCAGTACTTATTTACCGTACCAAGCAAACATTGAAATACTGAAATTTCAGTATTGAAAATTATTCTTGCTATTAAAGGCATACTGTCACAGATTTAAGAACCTTATTTCTCTTTTAATGAATAATAAATAAAAATTACATTAATTTTTACAGACCAAATCTAACTATTGCATCACTTTAACTACACCATGATGGAGTGAAATCCATGTCAACCCTCTCAGCAATGTTAGTTTTTGAATTATGGACCATTGCCATAATTTAATTATTTTTACAAAATATCATTAATAAGTGGAGTATGGTGGTTACGTAGATGGTTGAATAAAGTATGTTTAGGGACAAAGAAAGAAAGGTTTTATTTAACGCACTCAACACATTTTTTTACGGTTATATGGCGTCAGGTTTAGGGACAAATCAAATATATATTTTTTTTTTAAAGGAAACATGACACGAGACCATATTATAGCTCATTTTAAAAGAAAAATGATATAAAAATAATATACAAATAACTTTATAACAATAAAATACGTGTAGTTAACTTAAAATGAAGAAATTACGCTAATCAGTATCAAAGTACGATTTATGCATATTTCTTCGTGAGCGTTCGGAAAAAAAGGGAAGTGACGTCAGAGCCGCTGTACTCTTCCATTGTTGTTAACTGTTTATATATGGAGTAAGGGGCTTACGATCTTTTCAGTCCAACAGTGCCGTACTGCGCGGCCTTTGGGTGTAAAAATAAACAGTTTAAACGATCGGGATTGTCTTTTTATGGTTTTCCAAAGGATTGTATCCGAAGAAAGACGCGTGTATTTTATCGCAAAAGAAAAGATTGGACACCAACACCGCATAGTACTTTGGTGTCAGTACAGCCCGGAGCCCGAACGTTACCCGGAGACAAAAACAGTACTCGGTTGCGAATGCCGAGGTGTACATTGTACATATTTGGCACAAAGATACACCTCAGCATGATGTATTTATATATGTTAAAACAAAAATGTAGAATTTTTTATTAATTTATGTTTTTTGGAAAAAAAGAAGATTTTTCATGTTAGGGCTGTAGGCCTACATAACAAAATCTGTATTCACCGTCCGAAGAAGGAAACGTCAATAAGTAATTAAATATGGCATATACAAACATGCGAATTGGCATGAGGATACATCTCAGTACGATGTATTTAAATATGTTTTTAAAAAAACGTGTAGAAAACAATAATAATTTTAAATGATGATGATAACTAGTTTAACGTGCCCATATACCACTAGGGTTTCGAACACGCCCATCCCGAGTCCGACCTCCGATAAGATCGGTGGCCTGACTCGGGATGGAGGGGGGGGGGGGGGGGGGGGGGGGTGGTAGAAACTGGGCAGAATTTTGAAAATAGCAATTAGTAAAGAAGTTAATAGATAAAAAAATAAAAAGGTTACAAGCCAAAAATAAAAAAGAATTGACTGCTCGGTCGAATATTTATATAATTTGGAGCATTTTAGAAGGACAGTCCAAAATTAAATAGAGAGAAAGAAGAGGGATCGGACTATTTAATAATATTTAAAAAAAAAAAAAGTAATTTCGACATAAAATTTTGAACGCAGATCTAAAAGTTTAAAGTCCGATCGATATGTCCACGCGAGTGGCCTCGTTAAGGCCGTTTGGGTGCACAGCATCTACGGGGAGGTGATGTTGTTCCTCTCCTCAAAGTGAGGCACCAGTCTCCTGTAGCTGTGGGTGTTAAGGCAGTGGACCATCTGTGGGTACTGGGCGCCGGTGACGATCTTCATGATTCTGTGGATGGTGTTGTTATCCATGTCATGGCTGAGGAATCCCTGTCGGTAAAGATCATTCCGGCGCGACGTCACTACTATAGCTTCCACTCCCCGTAGTTTGACCGTGTGGATGGCGACCTGGTGGCCATCGGGAAACGTCTTGAAGTTTTCTTCGTAGACCCCGCCTGGCAGTCTGTCGGGGTCCGTGACGTCTCCCACCAAGTACTTAGAGTACTGGCCTTTGATTTTCCGCGCTGCCACTCTCCAGTCACCCGAAGAGGAAGTAGAAGGCCGCGTCTTGGCTGGTTGGTCCTCCGGGGGGGTCACGGCCTTCCTCTTGACAGCCCCAACATCCAGAGTCGCCGTCGCGGAGTCCCCCGTGGGTGGGGGTCTCGACGCAGACGAACGACGAGCGGGGAACAGGTGACGCTGGTCGCGGTGCGGTGCTGGTTGGCTGCTCCACTTCCCGCATCTGAACAGTCGGTCCGGCTGGTTGGCGAGTCGCCTCCCGTCGATCCGTCCGGTTTGGTCGTGGTGGGGGCGGCGACGCAGACGGGACCGCCACTGGCGGTTGAGCCGCCAGCTTTGTCCCCGCCTGAGCCGCCCCTGGCGCACGTTTCCTCTTCCTAGTTCCCTTCCTCTTGGCTGTAGCCGCGTCGCCATACACCAAGGTCACGGTTGCCCGTGACCCGGTGTACGCGACGCGGTACTCCAACAGCGATCCATAACTAGCGATCAGTCCCCCCAGGTGGGGGGGTAAGTTGAGAGCGCATGAAACCACGTCTAACTTCATCGCTGGCCAAACTGAGATTAATTTTAAATAATGTTTTTAATCTTCGGGCGGAATACGTCACAAAAAAACGTTCCTCATCGCCCGAAGCTCCAAAGCAACACGAAGTTCAATACAAAAAAACCCACTACTGTCGGTGTCGAAATAAACTATTATGTTTCATCCACGGGCTGACTTGAGAATCGGAGTGTTGTTTTAGTTAATTGGTCCTTTCTTTCCGTGGCCTGCACATGTGATTCCTGATTGGCAGGTGTATATTGCAGGGTATCGACCAGGTAAGTGATTACCACGGTCTAGACATACGTACAAAATACGTGCCAGTTTTTTTTAAGATCACAGGGTATTGTGGCGTAACCTGTCGCGACTATAGTACAATGTTAATAGACATTATTATCAGCCGCCCTGCTTCATTACTGTAAATAATGCTGTAAAAACCCTCGATTAAGTAGACTTTCCCATCTAAAATTACAAAACTGACCAATTACGTAGTACCAAAGAAAAGAAAAATTATCACTTGGGTATCGTGAGTGGTCGTTTTTACTCTAACGCACCCTACCAATAGGCCTAATAATATGCTACTTTTTTTATGAGAGAAAAATACTATAACCCCATTTCGTTCTATTGATGCAAATAGAAATATATTTAGTTTAAAAGTTGATTATACTCTCAAGTCATTTATGTTGTTTTACAAGCCAGGTTAATGAAAGTGAAGCGCCTTGTCGTAAATTAGAGCGTTTGTTTACACTGTGCATACAGATTTCATTATGTACAGCCCGAACATAAAAAAATGCGACATTTTCTTTTAAAAAAAAACCAAAAATGTTTGTCCTACATTTATATTTTTTACATATTTAAATACATCATATCGAGGTGTATCTTTATGCTAAATATGAACAGTATACACCTCGGCATTAGCATCCGAGTTTTGGTTTTGTCTCCGGGTTGCTTTCGGGCTCCGGGCTGTAAATTGGTCGACCGGTCTGGTCTGGCACCATCAGTTTCTCCACCCTCCGACTCGCTATCCGTTTTTTCTTCAGTATCACTGTTGTAAGTAAATGTGCGTCTTTCTTCATTTACTAACAGCTCATATTTATACGGCAAAACGTTTTGCGAACGAACACTCATTGTTTTGGTAAGCTGTGCAAGTCTTAGATTCTTTATGAGTGGTACGGACTAATGCTTTTAAGTGTAAGGCTTCAGATCAAGCGACGCGTCTCTGACGTCACGGACCTCGTGATTGCCCTGCTCATTAAAGATCGGCAATTTCCGCTAAGAGCTCGTATCTGGGGTTCTTTTATGGAGATATTTTAAGTAATTAATTTTTTATAAATTTTTTTTTTAGGTGATTCAATTTATAATTAATTGTACATGGTTGGTGCCAAATATGGTTTACGTGACATGTTTCCTTTAAGTAATACTTTGTTATAGGCCATGAAATAGGTCAGTAATCTGTGACAGTATGCCTTGAAGTACTCCTGTGGGCGTCAAATTCACAACAAAAGTTGGAAGAAATTTAACACTGAAAATCCAGCATGTCAAATTGGATGAAGAAATAATATATATATATGTATGAGTATTATGCAGGCTTGCGTTTAGAGCCAGGCATACTTGATATAGGTATCGGCTTCAGGGTTCAAAACGCATCCAAAAATATGGTGGCCCAAAAATTAATGGATGTTAGCAAATTATGGTAAGCGAAACACGAGCAAGATTTTAATGTGGAATACAAATATTAAAAGTGGCTCATATGTTATAGCTCTAAAGAGGATAATATTATTTGGGCGACTAACGGCGGCCATTATGTTTTAATATTAAAGTTGCTCAAATGGGACATTGGTCGTACTGGTGACCTGGCCACAGGCCGTTTTGAGCCCTGGGGTATTGTTCCAATACCGAAGACCGTACCGATACAAGGTAAATTACTCCCAAAATACAGATACCGAACGTGAACTGTCAATACCACCCAGCTCTATGGTGTGTGGGTGGCTGGGTTCACTGTTTACTAGTTGTTTTACCACATGTATCAAGTTTTTAATAAAAATTATATGAGAAAGTTGTAGAGGTTAAGCTTTATCTGACAACAGATGAATTGCTGGTAAATAAGAAAAAAAAATTGGGGCATGGAGGTAAAAATGTTTTTAAAAAATCAATTACTACAAAATAAAATAAAATAATTTGATATTACATGTATGTAAAAATTACAAGCATTCACCAACCATAAATTGGTGAAAGGTGTAAGTAGCCACTTGGGCAGGTGTGCTATAGAAACAATTACCTATACCTTCATAGGAATTTCACCTAGTACTTGAGGTGTTTTTTTAAAACAGAGTTAACATCAATAACTTGAACCCAAATGCAAATAATTAAATTAACGTAAAAAAACACCCACCCACCCCCCAAAAAACACCCCAACAACAACAATAAAAACCCACCCAAAAACTAAAAAAGGAAAAAATTCAGAACCCCTAACAGAATATAACTAAAATTCATTACTCTCAATCCACCCTATCAAAATAGTCTCCAGCAACTGCAAAAACTATCAGAATGTTGTACAATAAATGAAGGTGTTAGTAAAAAAGAAATATATGCAACTGTATTTGTTGAAAGTCAATGAGAATGCAGATGCCTAAACTACTGCTTTTATTCAGTGTCTTGGTATGCTTGGAAATGAGAAGTGTTATTTCCTTACTCTAGTTAAAAACACTAGCATAAATTATAACTTGTTTCCTTTTCTGTGTGTGAAGCTAAACTGAAATAATTGACAAACAGTACTTTCAATGGAGGCTGAGCTAGCTACTTAAAACCAGTCTTGGTTGAACTATTCTGTAAGTGATATTGCTTTCTTCTAGTCTTGACTCGTGAAGTTTGAAACGACTTCATGTTTCCAATATATAGAGACCAGGACCCATATTCACAAAACATCGTAAGTCTAGTTCTACATGTAAACGTAAATCTACGACTGAACAGCTATTCACGAAACAACGTAAACATAAGTTACTTGTAACGTTGGGCGTAAATATAAGAGAGTCTCGGGTTACAACTAACGCTGGACGTAATAATTGAAGCAGTTCGCGATGGCGAAAGCCCACGGATCCTCACCAATACCAAAATGCCATGGTTTGCCGTGTTATTGTTAGCAGATGACAAATGAAACTGCGTTTTGCGCATTTCTTATTTACCCGGTAGCCATCGTTTTTTAATGTTTGTTTTTTCAATTTCTTCAGTGAGAGATTTACAATCGTAGATTTACGTCCAACTAAGTTATGTTTACATTTACAACCGTCTTTGAGAATAAGGTGCCTCTTGCACGTAAACGTAAATCTACAGCAGACGCAAGTGCTAGTCATAGACGTAACTTTACACCTTTTCGTGAATATGGGTCCAGATATTTCTACACACAGTCCATTTACAGCACCAATGCAAGAGCGTTCGGGTTCTGTTTGGAGTTTTTTGGTGTTTGATCAGTACCAGTCGACAGAATACTCATACACGCTAAGCTATATTGCGTGTCTATATTAATAGAATCTATCACCGTTGTTTTTTGTGAGGGCAGAGGTTTACCAAGGCCCTTACAAAAAACATTTTGTCCTGAGGGTTGGAATTGCCTTATCTATACCGAATTGCCGTATCTATCCAAATTGCCGTATCTATACCGAATTGCCGTATCTATACCGCACAACGGTCATTGATTCTTTTTCTTCCCCATTTAATTTCAGTAACAAAACATTAATTTTGTAAGCGATTTTTTGTTTATTGTAGAACAATTTGTAAACATTTCACCTACAAACAATAAAACTCATTTAACCAAAATTGAAAAATATAGTCCAACTTATGCAACGACATAAAAATGCAACAACTTAACAATAACTATAAAGTTGAAAATATTAATTTGTTTCAATATTTTGAAAACCATGATACAACGTGAAATGGCAAATAGAATTTTGAAAACCTGAGTTACGACGCCAATCGAGATAAAACATAAGTTATGACGTCACATGTATGTAGAAATCATCTAGCCCTCAGGTCAGACAGATTCTTCTAGCACTGTGCAAAAGCTGAATAACCCTGTCCAGTGAGCAAGAAATATATATATATATATATGAAGCGACTGTTACTAATCATACATCTAGAAACCCCAACCAAGACCCAAACACCCGTGAACCAAAGCCTAAAGACGCACATGTTTTTTCAAACATGAAAAACCTATTCTAACCTTCATTGGACCTCTTAAACAATTTGTAAGAATGATTGTTTTGTTTACGCAATTTCCGTTTTAACAGGGCTAGTTCTGACCGAGCAGAAAATTTCGCCACGTTATCTGTTAAACTTCAAAAACTGAAGAAACCCAGTTATTTTCAAACAAAATAGCAATTTATTACATTCAATTATTTCGCCAAATCAAAATAAAATTTGCCAAATATTTTTAAAATTCGCAACTGGCGAATTTGGCAATTGCCAGAGCTAGTCCTGGGTAGATGAAACAGAAAAGAACGAATTTAATTCAAGAACAGATAAACGAAGCATGAAAAGCACAAAAGAGAACTAATTATTGTGACCACGTTACGAAGACAAAACAAAACAAGTTGTTTACCTCCTCACTGGAAAATATAAAAAGAGACAAAACAAAAATTATATCGTCACAAAAACTTTAAATAAGTCAAAATAAAGATGTGAAAAAAATTAAGCGTGTAAAATAAGTTAAAGAAGTAAGTTAATTCATTAAATGTTTTGTTATATACATTTTGTTATATATATATTTTGTTACATACATTTTGTTATATACATGTTTCGTACTTCTACCATGACCCACAACCGTTTTGATTTTCTGTTAAAAACTACTTCCATTAAAAAAAAAAAAAAAAAATGTTAACGCATGCATACCCATAACTCTGTATAAAATACATCACACTTTATCTTATTCATGTATTTATAGGGTACAATGAAATTTTTTTTGTAATTGAAACATTTTGTAATACGTTGTACTTAGAGACGTTATTATGATTTTTTTTTTTATTATTATTAAATTTTTTTACAGACGGTTGTTCCATTTTGTAATCCAGCTTTATAGTAATGTCATTAATATTTTTTTTTATTTTTTTTTTAAATATCTAAAAATAATTTTTTATATTATATTTTATGCCATCCACTTAAAGTTACACATGTATTTTTTTTGTAGTTTTAAAAGATCTCAATGAAAAAAAATCCATTTTAATCATACCCCATTTGTGTTATCAACTTTTGAGCTTTATTTACTGAGATACAGTATGTACCAGTACACAAAAACCGATTAAAACTGTGATGTGATAATACCAGTTTATAAACTATTTAGCGAGTATTACAAATCAAATAAAGCACCGAGTACCGGTAATAGGTTTACAACAATAAATGCTATTAAAACTAGAAGTACATGTAAGTAGACATGCTTATTTCTTACTTTCTATTGTTCTATTTTAAGCACAACAAAAATGTGTTTTAAACTTAAAATAAATAAACAAACAAACAGTAAATCTACAGCATTTGGTACTGTTTAACTAGTTTAACGTGCTCATAATGTGCACTAGGCTTTCGAACACGCCTATCACGAATCCGACCTCTGATACGATCAGGGGCCTGACTCGGGACAGGAGGAATATACAGCAAGTATGTCACTTGGGGTCACACAAACAAGTTTAGATAAAAAAACGTTTTATACTGAAGATAAATAAAAATAACAATAAAAATTGACTACGTATCTCAGTTTTTACGTTTATGACTGCCGTCTGTATCTGACTAGTAAGCACGAATGCACACACATACTTACATACAAAGTAAGGTTTGTTTTATTTAACGATACCACTAGAGCACATTGATTTTTTATCTTTTCATCGGATATTGGACGTCAAACATATGGTCATTCAGACAGTTTTTTGGAGGAAACCCGCTGTCGCCACATAGGCTACTCTTTTACGACAGGCAGCAAGGGATCTTTTATTTGCACTTCCCACAGGCAGGATAGCACAAACTACAGCCTTTGTTGAACCAGTTATGGATCACTGGTCGGTGCAAGTGGTTTACACCTACCCATTGAGCCTTGCGGAGTACTCACACAGGATTTGGAGTCGGTATCTGGTTTAAAAATCCCATGCCTCGACTGGGATCCGAAACAAGTACCTACCAGCATGTAGAATGCACACACACACATACATACATACTTGTAATGAAATATGTACAGGTTACCATGATATACGAGACTAACAACCAACAGGTTACGCATGTCGTATTATGATTACAATTCACATGATTTTACTATTAAATACCCTGATGCACCAAAATAGTATCAAATTACAAAGACTTTCTATAGAAAAATAAAGGAAGCGGTTTATTTAACGATGCACTCAAACATTTTATTTACCGTTATATGGCATCGGACATATGGTTAAGGACCACACAGATATTGAGGGAGGAAACCCGCTGTCACCACTTCATGGGCTACTTTTCGATTAGCAACAAGGGATCTTTTATATGCACCATTCCATAGACAGGATAGCATATACCACGGCCTTTGATGTAGTTTTATTTAATGATGCACTTAAAACATTTTATTTACGGTTATATGGCGTCGGAAGACTTTCTATAGAAACAAAACTTAGTAAATTTGAGAATTTTGTCAAAAATGAACTAACGCTATTGACATTAATGCCTGAATGTAAACACAAATGTCTAACAAACAAAACTGTGTATTAATTACTAGAATACAGAGATGGGTAAAACCAAACAAATAAAACTTTTCAGTTGCTGAAAACATGAAAATTCTAAAAATCAACGATGATACAACCATATTTTAAAACCATGATGTGATATCAATACCCATGTTAATATAATAACTACAGCACTATTTTTAACTACATTCATAACATAAACCAGCATTCTGAGAGTACTGCTAAAGCAATACGCAGATTTTTCATATCTCCTAAGTTCAAGGGCCATAACTACAAACAATTAGAGAATTGACAAGAAAGTACATAACAAAGCTATACACAAAATTTCTCTTTAATATCAAGGCACTGGGGAAAAAAAGTCAAGAAAACTTTATGTCGGACAGACAAGACAAATGGTAACAAAACCTATACTCCCCTCCGGTTAGACAGTAACAAATAAATAATATAATTTAAGGTTTTTGCACCATACACAATAAATATAACATATCCAACTGTAATGTTTTGATATGATATATTTGACAAAAGGTACCTTTTATTTCTTTCATCTATTAAACTTTATTTAAACTTAATATTTTTTGCTAAAATTATGAAAAATAAAAACATGTGAACTGTGTTGTCTGCTCTCGTAACTATTTTCACAGGGGTCAAGGTTAATAAACCAGTTCTTATTTTAATGTGGAGAACACACAATTTTGAATTTGAATGATGTTAATATTCTAATGAGGTCACTTTGCATCTCTTTACAATAACAATAAACTGGGTGCATGACGTTTCTGTTTTAAGAACGCTGGGAAAATTCCAATGCAAAACTGCTATTTGAATTGTTTTTCTTTGAACTTTATTAATGCACCTGTGTTTTAAGAAAAATATTGTGATTATTTTTTTTTTACTATTTACAAAATATGAATTTCAAGTAAAATTACGGTAAAATGTTATATTTATTGTGTACAAAACCAAAACAAGGGTGTAAGCAGTGACTGTCATAGACAATAGTGATCTTTTTTCTAAAAAAAATTTAATGGCTTGCGCACTGTAATAACATAAATCAATGGCAGTTTTTTTAAATAGTTTTTTTTGCGAAGATGGGGGGGGTGGCTTACATGTTGTGTAAAAAATATATATTATAAATTATTTTTTGTTCATAGTATTAAAATTTCAGAGTTTTTCTTCTCTTAATAAAAGCACAGTCTGCATAAGATGTATAAGATGTATAACTATAGATCCGTAGACTCATCGACTTCTGCGATTTCCAGTGGATCGTCACTGACGTTTGCATTGGCGGTCATCATGTGTCCGAACAATCTGTCCGAGCCGGGCAGAGACATGTGGACAAAGGACGGCTTCACCCACGTACCCCCGTCCGGTCCAGATATCTTATCCAGCGCTCCGGTACTGACTGTTTTCAACTTGCGACGACTACCTCTGTGTTTTACAGGCTTTTCAGTATGCCGATCATCATCGAAATCAACTTTCGAAAGGATCTCCTCGAAATCATCATCATCCGAATGAGTTCCATTAATCTGGCTCTTGTTTTTATTGATTATAGCATTACTTAGATCATGTGAACTTTTTATTTCTCGAATTCCATACGCTTTATAATTTACCACCCCAGTTCCGACAGACATAGAATTATGGCCCTTATTCAAGAGGTTAGCGTTTCCACCTCCGACAATGAGAGATCTATGTGAGTTACTTCCCTTTGTTACTAGGCTGTCACGGTTAGTATGCCGACCACCACCAATTACGGCCAAAGCATGCTGGCCCGACTCATGCACATGCATTACATGAGGGGTTGGTACCTGTGGTGTAGAAACAATCAGCTGTTGAAGAAAACAGGAGAACAAATAAGTAAGAAGCCGAGAAAATATAGCTTTTGGTTCATGTTTCTGAGAGAGAGAGAGAGAGAGAGAGAGAGAGACAGAGAGAGAGAGAGACAGAGAGGGAGAGAGTGAAAGATTCTGTATCATTTTTCATACAAATAAGCACCCCTTGAAATTCTAATCATTTGGCAATAGCAATTTAAAGGGACATTCCTAATTTGCTGCAATTTGTAAGATGTTATCGACTAACAGACTTTTTGACGACTGTAATTACATATCAAATATATATATATATTTTTTTTTTCGTACTTCCAAAGTTATTTGAAGACAAAATCCAGTTTGGGTTTCTTGCAAATATTAAGACGACCAGAAACACATTGAATATACGCACACTGATATTCTAAACAAGAAAATATATTTAATATGTAAGTTTAATCGTAGAAATATTTTATTAGTCGAAAAACATCTTACAATGCAGCAAACTCGGGAATGTCCCTTTAATACAAATAATAATGATATATAGAGAATAATTGGCTTAATTGGCTTGATCCGGCAACGGTTGGAATGGCCTGAGCAGGATAAACCCGATATCTTAAGACAGTAGGTTGATATTTCATTTATCCTGCAATCCTACACATGGAAAATAAATTACATGAACCGTTTTATTTTACAATTGTATTGTTTTTCAGAGTTTGAATGTCTAGGCACCTACAATATCAATACACCAAAACTAAACAATTCTTTAAAAAAAAAAAAAGTATTTTTATTTTAAAAATAAAAACGGTCTACAAAATGTTTTTCTTAAAAATCAAATACACTGACTGGAAATAAAATAATAAATAACATTGAACAGCACCTGTTGTGGTAGGAGAGACAAGGACTGGGGTGTGGAGGTGGACAGCAAAAGAAGTTGAAAAATAAGAGGAGATGCCAGATCGGGAAGAAATGAGATAGAAGTCAAAGGAGAGAAAGGAAAGGAGGCAGTGAGATAAAAAAAATAATAATAATAATAAAAAAATAATAATAATAATAATAATAATAATAATAATAATAATAATAATAAAAAAAAATAATAATAATAATAATAAAAATAATAATTAAAAAAAAAATAATTAAAAAAACATTGAACAATACAGCATTTTTTTGTCAGTGACCAAAAATATATTAATTTATCTATAGTCCATCCCACAGGGAACGCCTTTTTTCATACTATGGAATTTACTACAAGCTATTTATGACTGAGCCAATTGATTTGTAAATTGCACACAAAAATAGTATATATTTTTTTAATTATTTCCAAAACACTTTTGCTTTTCTTCTTACATCAAATCAAACTGAAATTATTGACAAAAAGCATGTTTGAAAAATAATGGGACGGACTATAGTAATTAACTTGCCAATATATAAACAGTGATTGCAGGATAAATATCAAAATGTTGTCATAAATAGATTTTGATACAGATTTTGTAGCTGCAGTGAATTTCAAGAGTTGTTTGAACAATAAAAAAAAAGAGGTAATATTCACATTTTTTAGTATGAACAAAAATACACTGCAGAATATTGAATAAAATTTCATCATTCGACCTAGTAGTTAACAAAAAAACAAATTACATGCTCTTTTCTTTTTAAGGAGGTGATTCTATTGTGTAAGTAATAAACATTCCAAATGGAAATTAATGGAAACAAAATGTATTTTATTAACCATTTTTTTAATATCTGCAAAGTAGACCAGAAAAGGAAGGAAGGAATGTTTCATTTAAAAGTTTGTTTTGTTTAACGACACCACTAGAGCACACCGATTTACTAATCATCAGATATTGAATGTCAAACATTTGGTAATTTTGACATATAGTCTTAGAGATGAAACCTGCTAAACAAAAATCCATTAGTAGCAAGGGGTCTTTTATATGCACCATCCCATTGAATGTTTTATTTCATAACACATTTAAATTAGTTATATGGCATCAGACACATGGTTAAGGACCTCACAAAGAGAAGAAACCCGATGCCGCCACACAAATGGCTTCTCTTTCTATTAGCAGTAAAATATCTTTTACATGCAGCACCTCAGTCAGTATAGTACATATCACTGGCTGAATGAGATATATCCCCATGGGCCACCAACAGGGAATCAATCCTAGACTGACCGTGCATCAGACGAGTGAGAAAGTAGATGAGAGCTCTATTGTACAAGGAAGGAAATGTTTTATGTAATGACGCACTCAACACATTTTATTTGTGGTTATATGGCATCAGACATATGGTTAAGGACCACACAGATATATAGAGGAAACCCATTGTCGCCACTTTATGGGCTACTCTTTTCGATCAGCAGCAAGGGATCTTTTATATGCACCATCTCACAGACAGGATTGTACATACCACAGCATTTGTTACACCAGTCGTGAAACACTGGCTGGAATGAGAAATAGCCCCATGGACCACTAACGGGAAATCGACCCTAGGCTGACCGTGCATCTGGCGAGCGAGAAAGTAAGACGAGAGCTACACTGTACAGGGTGAATGCGACACAAGCAAGTCAATACCAGGGTTTCTGTCACAGGGTAAAATGGGTATGGCGCCATACCCAAATTTTTATTTTTTTAAGTTAACATTTTGACAAAATTAATGACTCTTATCATTATTGTATGATTTTCTTAAGCCTAACCCTAAATATAACCCATTTTCTTTGTGGAGGAGGCCCCCCATAGCCCCTGTTGACTGTGGTTGCAAACATAGCGCCATACACAAAAATTTCTTTCTGGCAGAAACACTGAATGCATTGCCAATACCCAGGAGTTGAAGCAGATCACAGCTTTACCAACAGTCATACAGAATTATAGGGAGATTTCAGGATAGCAATATGGAAACAGAGATAGCAATATGGAAACAGAGATACCAATGCCTGACAAGATACATTTCCATTACAAGGAGTATATCTAAGCAAAGGTAGAAAAAAGCAATGGGAAGAAAAAAGCAATGGGAAGGAAAAAGCAAATAAAAGGAAAGTTTGTTTATCGACACCTCAGCACATTTTAAATTACGGCTATTTGGAAAGGAAAGGAATGTTTGTTTAATGACACCTCAGCACATTTTAAATTACAGATATTTGGTGTTTAACAGAGTTATTCCGACACTTGGTTGAAAAACAAAGAGGAAGGAAGGAAATGTTTTTATTTAACGACGCACTCAACACATTTTATTTACGGTTATATGGAAAGGAAACCCACTGCCGCCACTTCATGGGCTACTCTTTTCGATTAGCAGCAAGGGATCTTTTATATGCACCGTCCCAATGACAGGGTAATACATACCACAGCCTTTGATATACCAGTCGTGGTGCACTGGCTGGAGTGAGAAATAGCCCAATGGGCCTACCGGAAAGACAAAGAGGAAGCCACTGCAGCCACATTATATGTGGGCCACAAACATGTGGAAAGCATCAAAATATCTTTTCAACATGCTGTTCTATGAACAGGACAGTACATACCATAGCCTTTGATAGGCCAGTGGCTGGTTTTAAGAAAAACCCAAGAACACTGAGGGTGATTGATAGTGTGACCCAATTGTTTTATCAGTAATCTACAGCTTGTTCTAATTTGCCACCCCCATTACCCCCACCCAACAGCAATAGCAGCAATAGAATGCAACCATTCAATAATAAACTATTTTGGTAATCAGTATTACTACTATTGTAAACAGGCTGTGAATTTAGCCAGATTCCGTACTTCTGTAAATCCCAAATTTTCGTTCAGAAGCATAAGATTATCATTAAAAATCATTTTAAAAAAACCCCACCTGTCTATGGACAGGACAGTACATACAACAGCCTTTGATATGGTTGGGTTAAGGAAAAACCCAAGAACACTAAGGGTGATTGATTGTGTGACCCAATTGTTTTACCAGTAATCTACAGCCTGTCCCAATTTGCCACCCCAATATCCTCCAGTCAAAAGCAATAGAATGCATCAATTATTTAAACAATAAACTGTTTTTGGTAATCAGTGTTACTACTATTCTAACCAGGCTGTGGATTTAGCACGATTCTGGATTTCCGTAAATCCCAAATTTTTGTTCAGAAGCATAACATTATGAGAGAGAATCCCAAACATCTACGTTACATCATTAAAAAAAATATCCCATTCCAATACCTGTTAACCATGGCCAAATGAATGGATTTAACTAAAGTGTGTTACATCATTAAAAAAAATATCCCATTCCAATACCTGCTAACCATGGCGAAATGAATGAATGTAATTAAAGTGTGTTACATCATTTAAAAAAATAAAATCACATTCCGATACCGGCTAACCATGGCCAAATGAATGGATGAACTAAAGTGTGTTACATCATTTAAAAAAAATATCCCATTCCAATATTGCCTAACCATGGCCAAATGAATGGATGTAACTAAAGTATTTTAATGTATAATGGTTTTCATTATCAACAGCATAGTTATTTGTTGACACTTCAGCATTAACTGATAAGTTTTGAAAATTATTTATTACATTGATTAAGCTGGGAATTGGTCATTCAGTGTTTTTTCTAAAACATTGAATATTAAACATTATCTATTTTGCTCTTTTCTTGATGTTCTGCTTTGACCTGACTTTTAGGCTCAAGTAAAGTAAAGTTTTTTTTATTTAACGACAACACTAGAGCACATTGATTTTTAATCTTATCATCGGCTATTGGACGTCAAACATATGGTCATTCTGACACTGTTTTTAGAGGAAACCCGCTGTCGCCACATAGGCTACTCTTCTTTACGACAGGCAGCAAGGGATCTTTTATTTGCGCTTCCCACAGGCAGGATAGCACAAACCATGGCCTTTGTTGAACCAGTTATGGATCACTGGTCGGTGCAAATGGTTTACACCTACCCATTGAGCCTTGCGGAGCACTCACTCAGGGTTTGGAGTCGGTATCTGGATTAAAAATCCCATGCCTCAACTGGGATCCGAACCCAGTACCTACCAGCCTGTAGACCGATGGCCTGCCACTACGCCACCGAGGCCGGTCTTTAGGCTCAAATGCTGATGTATTTTTGTTACTTCAGCATAGAGCATCCGGTCCTTTAATTTTGAGTGTGTAACGTTTCATTCTCCTATTTCCTTTGCCTATTACCTGTTATTTAAATACCAGCAAATACAGTTTTCTCTATATCGATGCTATGGACCCCCAATAATTATTATTCATTTGGCAAATTTGGTTAGTAAAACTACCAAATTCAAGTTTTTATTAGCCAAACAAAATTTAACAGTATTAAGAACCTTTAATTTGATTTATGTGATCGTTGTAAATGAAGTACGGTACTTAGCGATTTAATAAGGAAATATATTTTTAAAATTCAATTTTAATTTTCACTACGTGAACAACAACATCAACATAGTTAAAACAGATAAAACAGAAAGTGAACAAAGACAGAAACTAGAAACTGTAGATGATAAAAATAATAAAAGCAAGTGAAAAAAAAGAGAGAAAAATCCAACAAACTACGAACGAGATGTTTTATAAAAATCCATGAAACATTTCTAAAACATTTATTAACCAAGAATTTATGCAGTATTTTCAGTCAGGATTTCATGTCTGATTGAAATGGGAAAATGAGCACGATTTAATCATAATTACCGGCCTCGGTGGTGCACTTGCTGGAACGAGAAATAATAGCCCACAGATGGGAATCGATCCTAGATAGACCATGCATCGAGCAAGCGTTTTACCACTGGGCTACATCCTGTCACAAGGTTAATGAGAGCGACTCAAAACCCATTAAACTTTGAAAACCAAATTTATTAATAAAACATTTCTAAAACATTTATTATTTATCCAGGATTTTCAGTCAGGATTCCACGTCTGATGGAATTGGGGAAATTAGCACGATTTAATCTCAATTACCGGCCTCAGTGGTGTCGTGGTAAAGTAATTGGACATAAGGCTGGTAGATACAGGGTTCGCAACCCGGTACCGGCTTCCACCAAGGACAAGTTTTAACGACTCAATGGGTAGGTGTAAGGCCACTACACCCTCTTCTCTCCCACTAACCACTAACAATTAACAACTAACCCACTGTCCTGGACAGACAGCCCAGATAGCTGAGGTGTGTGCCCAGGATAGCGTGCTTGAACCGTAATTGGTTAAAGTTAAAGTTAATCATAACTGTGATGTTTTTAAGGCCACTGAAAGATGTAGAACACATTTATTAATCAAATTGAGAATTTCCAGTACCACGTCTTTAGGGAAGGGGCTTATATTCAGTAATTCAGAATGCCTGAATAAATTCATTTCAATTCATGGTTACTGAGGGTGCCTTAAAACCTTTGTACTATCAAAAACAAACATAATTACATGAAAATGTCTAAGCAGTTTTAAATTACCTTAATCTATCGTTTCATAGTTGAAGGTGTCTTAAAATCCACAAACTTTGAACCGAAAAATGATATTTGTTTTTAAAAAGATCTGAATAAATGAAATTTAAAAACAAAAAATTGTTTGCTAAAAAGTTGTGAATAATGTGTACGCACCGTTTCGTCTGCATCCATGGTTAATGAGGGAGCTTCCTGTAGATTTTCCGTACACTTGGGGGATTCTAGCGCACTCGAATACGACACCTCGGTACTGCTGCTGGCTTTCTTAGAGGGAGACAACTGCTCGGGAACAAACGACACGGAATATTGTACATGGTCACTATTCAGATTGGAATCTACAACAACAGAGAAGAAAGGAATGTTTTCATTTAACGACGCACTCAGCTCATTTTAATTACGATCATAAAAGTTTGTTTTGTTTAACAACACCACTAGAGCACATTGATTTATTAATCCTCGGCTATATGTCAAATATATGGTCATTTTTGGCAATCACAGAGAGAAAACCCGCTACATTTTTTCATTATTAGCAAGGGATCTTTTATATGCACCATCTCAGACAGGATAGCACATACCATGGCCTTTGATGCACCAGTCATGGTGCACTGACTGGACAGAGAAATAGCCCAATGGGCCCATTGACGGGGATCGATCCCAAACCGACCGCGCATCAATCGAGCACTTTACCACTGGGTTACATCTCACCCCCACACAAAGGAGAAAGGAATGTTTTTATTTAACAACGCACTCAACACATTTTAATTATGGTTATATGCCAGGATTCGACAAATTCACTAGTCCTCAGTCCCATCTTATGATCTAGTGAATTTTGATTTGGGCTAGTGGAAATTATCAGTTTTACAATAAATTATAATGAAAGGGCACTAGCCAAAGATTCTTGGAGAGCTAGTGACTTTCTCTAACATTTGTCAAACCCTGGCCTATATTATCAGATATATGGTTAAATTGGTTTGTTTGTTTTGTTGTTCAATGACACTACCAGAGCACATTGATGTATTAATTTTGACATTTAGTCTTAAAGGGAGAGTAAACCAAAACATGAGCTTTATGTGTTGGAAAGATATATACCCAGGCCACCAAAAAATACTGACACTTTAACAAATGAAAAACATGTAATTGTAGTGTTAATAAAAAAATTTTTTTTTTAAAACGTGATTATTCTTGCTAACTGGGGGCAGCCATTTTCTTTTCTTTTCAAGGCGTTCATTACTCTGGCTTGGGGCGAAGTGACGTCAGTTCCTGACCAACTCCTGTATGCACAGTGTAAACAAAAGCAGTAATTTACAAGGCGCTTCTCTTTGATCAACCTGACTTGTAAAAACACATAAAAGACGTGATAATATAATAAACTATTTCACTAAATATATTTCAAGTGGCATTAACGGAACGTAATGGGGTATAGTATTTTCCTCTGTTAAATAATCCAAATGTACACTATTAGGCCTATTGGTATACTACGTTGGAGCATACCCAAGTGATAATTTTCTTTTCTTTGGGACTACGTAACTGGTCAATTCTGTGATTTTAGATAGAAAAGTCTACTTAATAGTCTTACAGAACTATTTACAGTAATAAACCGTGTCCATTACCATTTTAGGGGCGACAGGTACTATTACACAATACCGGTATGTATTTTTGTGTCTAGACAGCGTCAATTAATTGGCTCATCTGGTTACCACTCAAATAAACACCTGCCAATCAGGAATCACAGGTAGAGGCAACTAACAGAAATTATATGTGGCTCTAACACCCGTATAATAAACTATTACGGAGACGAAGACAAAGCTAGCCATCTAGAAATTACTTGTCGCTCTTTGGTTCACGCTTTAATTTTGAAGCACCAACAAAACACAATCACTGTATAATAAACTATTACACCAACACGACAAAGCTAGCCATCTAGAAATTACTTATACACAATCTATTACAGACAAGATGCCCTTTAATTTTAAAACACAGAGAATACACAATCACTGTATAATAAACTATTTCACAGACAAGATACTCTTTAATTTTGAAACACAGAATACACAATCACCGTATAATAAACTATCACACAGACAAGATACCCTTTAATTTTAAAACAGAGAATACACAATCACCGCATAATAAACTATCACACAGACAAGACAGAGCTATCCATCTAGAAATTATGTGTCTCTTAATACAAAAATACACAATCACCGTATAATAAACTATTTCATAGACAAGATACCCTTTAATTTTGAAACACAGAGAATACACAATCACCGTATAATAAACTATTTCATAGACAAGATACCCTTTAATTTTGAAACACATGAATACACAATCACCGTATAATAAACTATTTCATCGACAAGATACCCTTTAATTTTGAAACACAGAATACACAATCACCGTATAATAAACTATCACACAGACAAGATGCCCTATAATTCTAAAACAGACAATACACAATTACTATTACAGAGACAAGTACCAAGTTCACTGTATAATGAACTATTACAGAGACAAGACGAAGCTAGCCATCTAGAAATTACATGTGGCTCTGCTGGGACGGGCATTACCCAAAACATCACTGGAACAACTGGGGCTGGAGGTGGTGAAACTGGGCGTGCCTTCGGTATAATCGGTGTGGGTCGGGGTTGACTCCGACAGGCTCAGCGGGGGCGAACTGCGAATGGTTGGAATAAATCGCGTCGTCACGGCCTCGTCCGACTGACAGGTCGTCGTCATGACATCTGACCTGAAGAAACAAGGGAGACAACTCTGTTAATATTTGTCCAATTGTTTTTTTAAAACAAGAGGTTTTGTTCAAGAACACCTTTGATTATAGTTTCTTTTGTTTAACGTCTTATTAATATTTGTTTATTTAAGAGTTTGTTGTGTTTAACAACACCTTTGATTAGTTTGTTTTGTTTAACAACACAACTAGAGCATATTGATTTATTAATCATCGGTGTGCTGGGGTGTCGTTAAACAAACATTCAATCAATTATTAATCATCGGCTACTGGATGTCAAACATTTGGTAATTTTTTTTTCAATGACACCACTAGAGCACACTGATTTATTAATCATCGGCTATTGGAAGTCAAACATTTGGTAATTTTGACATATAGTCTTTAAAGAGGAAAAAGTTTGTTTTGTTTAACGACACCACTAGAGCACATTGTTTTATTAATCATCGGCTATTGGAAGTCAAACATTTGGTAATTTTGACATATAGTCTTTAAAGAGGAAAAAGTTTGTTTTGTTTAATGACACCACTAGAGCACATTGATTTATTAATCATCGGCTATTGGAAGTCAAACATTTGGTAATTTTGACATATAGTCTTTAAAGAGGAAAAAGTTTGTTTTGTTTAACGACGCCACTAGAGCACATTGATTTTTTTATCTTATCATTGGCTATTGAATGTCAAACATATGGTCATTCTGACACTGTTTTTTTTTAGAGGAAACCTGCTGTCGCCACAAGGGATCTTTTATTTGCGCTTCCCACAGGCAGGATAGCACAAACCATGGCCTTTGTTGAACCAGTTATGGATCATTGGTCGGTGCAAGTGGTTTACACCTACCCATTGAGCCTTGCGGAGCACTCACTCAGGATTTGGAGTCGGTATCTGGATTAAAAACCCCATGCCTCGACTGGGATCCAAACCCAGTACCTACCAGCCTGTAGACCGATGCACTAATCACAATGCCACCGAGGCCGGTTGGACATGGATAAAACACAATCCTATGACCTTAACGACTGTATAATGTGTCAAAAACATAACATACAATATACTGTCTTTATTAATATTTTGTATGTAAGAGAGTCAGATGCAATATATACAAGACTACAATGAAAAGTTAATGGCTGTACTTAGAAAATTAAACTTTTCCTTTTGTTCTGTAATGATTTCATGTGTAACTGTGATCTCAAACATCAATACATTTACACTTTGAAATGAGGTTGTGACACCATGCAAGAGTAAAACATACTGTATACATTTACAGACAGACGGTCTCGATTATTTACTTGCATAAAAAATAAACGTTCTTGCATAAAAAATAAACGTTCTTTCATTATTTACTAACTAAATTTTCAATAAATAAATGTTTACATTTGTTTACTAATTAAATTTTCAATAAATAAACGTTCTTTCATTTGTTTACTAACTAAATTTTCAAATTTCTTACTGAAGGAACAAAAATACTGACAAAGATGTTTGATAAATAGAGATGATGTTATATACAGATTATTATATGAAGAATGTCGGCAAATCAAAAAAGAAGCAGTCACAACGATAGGGAATATAAAATGGCCTTGCTTATTATATAGTTCTTTATTATTATAACACATGACAATATAAACTTTCTTCAACACCGTTGTTTGAAAAATTCAATCCTTTCATTTGTTTGTAAATACTCGACCAATACTTGAAATGTTTTACGTTTAAAACTTTAAATAACTTACGTCATACCTCAATATGACGTCACTTATAACAATGTGATGTAATGTCACAATTGACAATATATACTACTCAAAAGAATTTAAGGGTCAGACGATATTTTCGACATTATTTTCTGAATGTCAATTATATTAGCTAGACCATAATGTCACGCATGGTATTGTTCCATTTTGACGAAAGTGGGTCTAAGCAACCCATAAATGAATTAAAATCCACTGTCATTGACACTGTCGACTAGTTCTAATGGCGAAAACATGCTTACATTTGCATGTAAATTAGGGCGAAAGCGAAAGGTCTGCTAAGTGCCCATAAATTGCTTTGTCACAAAACGCTTCATTTGCACGCTTTGCACATGTATTCCATGTTCCCAATGCTGAATTGCCGTATAATTGGAGCTTGCGTTCGTGTACGGTGCACACTCCAAATTCGACAATGGTACGACTTCAACTGACTATCGAAGATCGAGGAAGGGCTGTTACTTGGCTTCAGGATGGCAATACGCAAAGAAATGTTGCTCTGAGACTTGGTGTCAGTCAAAGTGTCGTTGGCCGACTGTGGCAACGGTACCAAGCAACGAATTCTGTTCGAAATCGTCCACGTTCGGGAAGACCCCGAAGCACTACAAATAGAGAGGACCGCTACATCACCAATATAGCTCTACATCAACGCACAACCACTGCACGCCGATTACGTGACAATCTGCGGACTGCGACTGGAACTCGAGTGTCTGATCAAACCATACGCAATCGTCTGAGAGCCAATAATCTACGCTGCCGTCGCCAGGCTGTTCGACCACCACTCCTACCACGTCACAGAACGGCCAGACGTCACTGGTACACGCTTCATCTGCGGTGGCAATGTGTTCAGTGGGGTCGAGTGATGTTCACTGATGAGTCCAGGTTTAGTCTCCAGTTCAACGACGGTCGGGTTCGTGTCTACAGACGTCCTGGGGAGCGCTTCGCTGACGTTAACGTTAGACAACGTCACCGGTTCGGTGGTGGCAGCGTCATGGTGTGGGGTGGCATCTCTATCCACCACAGGACCCCCCTCTATGTGGTGGATGGCAATCTGAATGGAATCCGCTATCTGAATGAGGTTATCCGGCCGTTGGTTCTCCCAGGCCTTCAGCAGATTGGTGGCGGGGCAGTTCTGCAGGATGACAATGCCAGACCCCACCACGACAGGCTGGTAACGGACTTTCTCAGACAACAAGGTATCGCCAGGATGGATTGGCCAGCATATTCGCCTGACTTGGCCCCAATAGAGCACGCCTGGGACGAATTAGGCAGGAGAGTTCGGGATAACCATGCCCCTCCGGCCAACCTTCATGATCTGGGTCAACTTCTTATGGCAGAGTGGCAGGCCATTCCCCAAGAGTTCTTCAGACGTCTGATCCACAGCATGAAGCAATGATGAGTCGAGTGTATTCGCCCCAGGGGTGGATTCACACACTATTAAACGAATGTTCTAATGTGTAAAATCCATGTTTGACAACCTTCAACTTTGACAGCATGTCATGTGACTTTCTTGTATACAGTGACTTTGTGGTTTTTTGTAAATATGGAACAATAAATTAAATTTTTGGTGTAGTTTACATCATCAATCTAATACACTCTGAAACTTATTTGGTTATACATTTTTGACCCTTAAATTCTTTTGAGTAGTATATAATTTGTTATTTCAAACCTCTGAATATACATCTATTACAATAACTAAGAGAGTCAATAAAACAATTTAATTGGCAAATAATTATATTGTTGTTACTTTGATAACTTCATTTAATAGAAAGATTAAATGTTAATATATACAGATTATTATATGAACTTGGGTTTCGTAATGATTTTATGAAATGAGTGTCACGATTCTTGTATTGCCAGGGCAAGAGTGAGGGTAATACATGTATACTCTTGCCCGGGCAATACAAGAATCCTGACACGAGTGTCATAAAATCAGTATGACTTGCATGCAAGTGCAATAATTTTTTTATTATCCATATTATTATTGGAGGGTTTTAATGAACAACAAGGAATGTTATGTTTCAAACACAACTAGAACGAGACAACAAAATGATGTCCGATTTAGGAATGGAGAAGCCAAGTCAGGTTATGACGTCGCTTCCCAAAATCACGTTATCAGACTTGTTATTTTACACGTGTGCTTCGTATGGTTTTTATTAACTCGGTTATGTTGAACCATGTGGATAATAAATACCATAAGAGTACTCTTTGTCAGAGACTAATATCTTTAGTGACAGTATAACATGCTCTGCTAACACGGATACGCAACACCAAACAAGCTAAACTAAACAAGTGAACTGTCTACTGATATACAAACTCAAACTATCACCAGGTCAAACGAGGTACACACACCACTAATTTTAACATATTCTATATAAAAACTAAATCGGCCACCAAGCTATAAGCTCAAGTTCATGTAGTATGTTTAGTAAGGACCTCCCTTCCCACTGCTAAAGAAAGGAAATGTTTTATTTAACGACGCACTCAACACATTTTATTTACGGTTACATGGTGTCAGACCTATTTTTAAAGATCATAAAGATATTGAGAGAGGAAACCCGCTGTCGTCACTTCATGGGCTACTCTTTTCAATTAGCAGCAAGGGATCTTTTATATGCACCATCCCACAGACAGGGTAGTACATACCACAGCATTTGATACACCAGTTGTGGTGCACTGGCTGGAACAAAAACTAGCCCAATGGACTCAATAGTGACTGGAGTGTATTTCAAATAACTGAACAATCGGTTATCTTGGTAAACAAACAACATTAAAGGAATTCTATTTATATATTACGTGTTTGTATCCCCCCCCCCCCCCCCCATCCGAGGCACCTATGTGAGACCAACCGTGATGGCCCCCATTAGGCAAGGTTACAGCAAGAGCTATCTTTCGGCCAGCTAAGTCAAATCAATCAAATTGCTCCAATAGCTCTCTTGCACATGCCAGCACGGGCGACCCCCAAAACCCTTTCCTGTCCTGGACGAAGGATTTAGCGAAAGTCCGACACCTGTGCCCATGACAGGCATGCGCTACAACAGCTTGCTCTGAATGTGCACGTAAAACCCTTTGACGACTTGACTTGACTAACACAGCGATTTCCAGCAGGTCCTATTTTACTTCCTATTTTGAAGCCCAATATTACAAGTGGGTTGGCGAGACATTTTGACCAGCCTCGGTGGTGTCGCGGTTAAGCTATCAGACTTAAAGCAGGTACAAGTTTCGCAGCCCAGTACCAGTTCCCACCCAGAGTGAGTTTTAATGACTCAATGGGTAGGTGTAAGACCACTACACCCTCTTCTCTTTCAATAACCACTAACCCAAGGGTTGCAATTGGTGAACTGTAAAAGAGAGGAAATCTAGAGGGGTCCCGGAAATTCTTCAAATCCTAAGTTAAAATCTGTGCCATCTGACACATTTTTGAGGAAAGGATGATTAATATGCGAGGAAACGCAATGTTCCATGAGAGAAAAACCGCGGACCCAAGGAGAATTCCCACTCCTGACTAACCACTAACAACTATCCCACTGTCCTGGACAGGCAGCCCAGATAGCTGAGATGTGCCCAGGACAGCAAGCTTGAACCTTAATTGGATATAAGCATGAAAAAAGTTGAAATGAAATGAAAAATAAATAAATTGATGAGACATTTTTGTTAGCAGTCATGAACTTGAGCTGTTATTACACAGGTGTCACCACAGATGGAATATTGGGATAACAAGACAACAAGCAATCATACCTATACCACATTCTGTGAAAGAGGAAACACAGACAACATGAGAGAAAAAAACAGTTATTCATAAAGGTACACACACATCGGTAATCAATAACAATACATGGTTCACCCGCACAACACAGCGAAAAACAAAAAAGGGGTCGAAATATACAAAGTTTATTTCCAAAATGTGATATTTGTCAATTTCTAGATTTTGGAGTTAGCAATTAAGGTATACTAATGTTACAACTCAACAATAAAATGTTTCCATAAAAATTTGTTCTATGCCTTAGATGATGTCCTGTACAGTTAACACATTGTGTTTTAGTTTCTCGCAGATATAGGTAATGAGGGAATAATCAGTGTCATTCATTAACAATTATAGTACATGTAATTCAGTCTCAATCGATCACATGCAATTCAATAGTTCATGTCTTGATTACACAGTAACATTACACAATCAAAACATCACTTAATGTCCACGAAGCAATCTTAGCCCTAAGATCAACTAAGTGCATAGGGTAGCTACATGTATGCGTTTAAGGTAATCTTAGGGCTAAGATCAACTAAGTGCATAGGGTAGCTACATGTATGCGTTTAAGGCAATCTTAGGGCTAAGATCAACTAAGTGCATAGGGTAGCTACATGTATGCGTTTAAGGCAATCTTAGCCCTAAGATCAACTAAGTGCATAGGGTAGCTACATGTATGCGTTTAAGGCAATCTTAGGGCTAAGATCAACTAAGTGCATAGGGTAGCTACATGTATGCGTTTAAGGTAATCTTAGGGCTAAGATCAACTAAGTGCATAGGGTAGCTACATGTATGCGTTTAAGGTAATCTTAGGGCTAAGATCAACTAAGTGCATAGGGTAGCTACATGTATGCGTTTAAGGTAATCTTAGGGCTAAGATCAACTAAGTGCATAGGGTAGCTACATGTATGCGTTTAAGGTAATCTTAGGGCTAAGATCAACTAAGTGCATAGGGTAGCTACATGTATGCGTTTAAGGTAATCTTAGGGCTAAGATCAACTAAGTGCATAGGGTAGCTACATGTATGCGTTTAAGGTAATCTTAGCCCTAAGATCAACTAAGTGCATAGGGTAGCTACATGTATGCGTTTAAGGTAATCTTAGGGCTAAGATCAACTAAGTGCATAGGGTAGCTACATGTATGCATTTAAGGTAATCTTAGGGCTAAGATCGCTTCGTGGAACAGGGCCCTGCATAACATTTCATGGAATCACACATTAATTTTAAAAGTTAAAGTCTGTTTTATTTAATGACATTGCAAGAGCACATTGATTTATTCATCGACTATTGGATGTCTTAACATTCAGTAATTTTGTCATATAGTATTAAAAAGGAAACCCGATACATTTATCCATTAGTAGCACGGGATCTTTTATATGCACCATCTCACAGACCGACCACACATTAAGTCAGCTTTACCACAGGGCAACGTCCCACACAAACATCAGTGAATGTCCCATATAGTTAAAGGTGTAGTTTTTAAATGTTAAAGCAAAATTTAATAAAAACATGATTTGCAATAGCTGTCATTATGCAACTTTATGATAGCACCTTTAATACCGGTATAATAGATCACAAACTCAAAATGGTTCTTGACAGTTTTGCTCAAAAGGTACTTATAAATGTCTACAAATATTTTCTTTTGGAGAGGAATAGGAGTAAACTGTCATCAGAAACAGTCCTTTAAACAGCAATGAAACTAACACAAGTTGACCAAAATGTGCTATAGTCTGTTCCAATAAAGTGCACAAATCACCTGTTTACTGACATTTTTCTTTCAATTTCAAGAGTAAACACCACCTTGTACATCAATGAGAGCAAAAACAAGTAAATGCTAAATTAGGTAGACTATCATTAAATAGGTATTTACAAAATATTTACTTCTCTGTTTAATATGTAAGAAATAATCAACGAAAATCATTTTTATTCTATTTCCAACAGTACTATAGCTATAAATATAAATAAATAAATGATTAAATAATTAAATAAATGAAACAAGAAAATCATTAAAAATCTGCAATTTAGAGTACATTATGTAATGCATAAACAGATTATAGTTATTAGAATAAATTATCCTGATCTTCCTCCCCATTTGTGTAAATGTACAGTGTAACGATTACTTGACATACAATTTTTTGGGGGCTGGGTTTACCCATCTCCCTAAAGTATCAAAAATAAAATTTGTAATATATTCAACGTCTCTCTCAAAATAAAGTTAAATTTTCTTTGTTTAACGACCACTTGAGCACATTGATTTACTAATCATCAGCTAATGTCAAACATTTGGTAATTCTCACACTAAGTGTTCAGATTAATCCTGCTACATTGTTCCATTAGCAGCAAGGGATCTTTTTTGTTTACTTTCCCACAGACAGGACAACCCATACCCCGGCCTTTGATACATTAGTCATGGGAGCACTGGTTGGGACAGGAAAAAAGAATCACAGAATGAGTCCCCGAAGGAAAAAGAAGGAAATGTTTTATTTAATGACACACATTTTATTTATGATCATATGGCGTCGGACATATGGTTAAGGACCACACAGATATTGAGGAAGGAAACCCGCTGTCGCCACTTCATGGGCTACTCTTTTCGATTAGCAGCATGGGATCTTTTATATGCATTACTCCATAGACAGGATAGCACATACCATGGCCTTTGATGTACCAGTTGTGGTGCACTGGCTGGAGCGAGAATAGCTGACGGGAATCGATCTCAAACCGACCGCGCATCAAGTGAGTGCTTTACCACTGGGCTACGTCTTGCCCCTGGGTCCCCGAAGGAGGTTTGATCCTACAACCAAAGCCTTCTCAGCCAGATGAGCATTCTACCAACTGAGCTACATTCCGCTGATTCAGAAAATAAAGACCGTAGTACAAAATGGCCAAAACATTTACTGAAGTCAAAATAGTCCACTGTATTAACAGAACTTGAGAAATTAACTTGAGACAAGCATGGTTTAACACACTGAAAGATAAAACACACAACAAAACAACATTAGGTATACAAAATCAGACCAAAAAAAAAAAAACATTAAAAATTAGCGTGCCAATATGGACATAATGTTCATGATTTGAAAATGATCATATTCCCTAGAAATGTTCCCAAATTAAAGAAATGAACTAAAGGTCAAGGCTAATATACTGCTGGCTGTACAATTTACATGAAGTCTAAATTTAAAGCTATATATTAATTTATATTTGAATTTCCTCAAGCACACACACACACACATACACATACAAAACACCACGGGCCTAATTCACTAAACTCTCGCAACTTTGCGATATCGCAGTGCAATGCTAAAAGACTTGCAAAGAGAATGCTTCGTTGTCTATCTGAGCCTAAGAGAGCTTTGTGAATTGGGCCCCAGCTACATATGTAGTGGCAGATATAAGATAGCCCCAGGGCCCCCACGACTCCCCTAAATTTTATGAGTTATATTTTTTTTTTCATTTTTTTTTCACTTTTTACGTTGGAGAATCCGAGGAATCCTTTCGGCCACATGTCATTGGGGTCACCCTAAATAGATTTTCTGGAGTAAGTACCTTTTATCGCCTCCCCCATCAAAGTTCGGCGATACTGCTTGTTTGCGAAGCTCTTCCGTTTTACCCGTGTTTGAAAGGTTCTGGTTGTTGGGAGGTGTACATTTAGTGCTGGACTTGGTCTGAACTGGTACAAGATCTGGTTTGCTACTCAAGGAAGGATCTGAAAAAAAAAAAAAAATTATCATCCATTAAAGGCTTTTGTATGAGATATCACTGGCACTATAATTTGTTTTATCTTCTGCGATATTCTCCTAGGAGATATCACTTCTTTTGTTACGTCACTGTGTGTTTCAGTGCTAAACCTATCATTAGTGACGTCACGCCTCTGTCGTTATGCTAGTTAACGAGTCTACAATTGTCACAAATGAAAAGAATGATAATGGATGATAAAAAGAATACATGTTTGCACACACTTGTGCAATTGGAAGCAATTATAATCAATCTGCATTTAAGCAGTGCCCACTAGATGAATTTAAAGAAATGTTTTATTTACGGTTATATGGTGTCAGATATATGGTTACGGACCACACAGATATTGAGAGAGGAAACCCGCTGTCATCACGTCATGGGCTACTCTTTTCGATTAGCAGCAAGGGATCTTTTATATGCACCATCCCAGACTGGATAGCACATACCATGACCTTTGCTACACCAGTTGTGGTGCACTGGATGGAGCGAGAAATAGCCCAATGGGCCCACTGACGGGTATCTATCCCAAACTGACCGCGCATCAAGCGACCGCTTTACCACTGGGCTATGTCTTGCCCCACAGTATCCAGAAGGTTAACTAACTTAAAATATTTATAAAAATTAGGAAAAAACTCACTGCATTCGTCTGAGAAGCTGATCGTGCGCTGCGTTTTCTCTGGGACCCGCTTGTCACTGTTGGACGGCTCAGTCTGTTCCGTGATGGTCGACTGAGTCCGGGCGCGACTCACCTGGCCTTTCTTTTTAGATGGAGAATGTTTCAGAGCTGAAATTAAAGTACAGATACACAAAGTTAAAGTTTGTT
Source organism: Gigantopelta aegis (assembly GCF_016097555.1). NCBI lineage: Eukaryota > Metazoa > Mollusca > Gastropoda > Neomphalida > Peltospiridae > Gigantopelta > Gigantopelta aegis. The sequence goes on from NC_054703.1 coordinate 2,356,706, forward strand.
TTATAAAACGACACCACTAGAAGGTAGAAGGGAATGTTTTATTTAACAACACGCTCAACATATTTTATTTACAGTTATATGGCGTCAAACATATGGTTAAGGACCACACAGGATGACACATACCATGGTCTTTGATATACCAGTCATGGGGCACTGGCTGGAACGAGAAATAGCCCAATGGGCCCACCAACAGGGATCGATTCCAGACCGACCGCATATCGAACGGGCGTTTTACCACTGGGCTATGTCCAGACAGGATAGCACATACCACAGCCTTTGTCCAGCTGTGGTGCACCAGATGGAACAAGAAAAAACCCCCAAAAAACCAACCAATCAGTTGAATGGATCCACTGAGGTGGTTTGATCCTGCAATGCAAGCAGCTTAGGTGAGCACTCGACCGACTGAGCTACATCTCACCCCTCTAAAGTATAGATACATAAAATAAAAATATACCTCCTTTTTAGATGGTTAAAGTTAGTTTGATTTGCTCAACAACACTACTAGAGCACATTGATTTATTAGTCCTCGGGAATTGGATGTCAAACATTTGTTAATTTTAAAATATAGTCTTAGAGAGGAAACCTGCACCATCCCACAGACAAGATAGCACACACCACAGCCTTTTATATACCAGTTGTGGTGTAGAGGGGATCGGAAGGAAATGTTTTATTAAACGACACACTCAACACATTTTATTTATGGTTATATGGTGTCAGATATATGGTTGAGGACCACACAGATATTGAGAGAGGAAACTCACTATCACCACTTCATGGGCTACTCTTTAAAGCAGCAAGGGATCTTTTATATACACCATCCCAAAGACAGGATAGTATACACCATAGCCTTTGTTACACCAGTTGTGGAGCACTGACTGGAACGAGAAATAGCCCAATGGGTCCACCGACGGGGATCGATCCTAGACCGACCACGCATCAAGGGAACGCTTTACCACCGGGCTACATCCAGCCCCGATGGGGATCGATTCCAGACTAACCGTGCAGCAGGCGAGTGCATTACCACTCCCTTTTTAAGATGGACTATCTTTTGTAACAAAATACTGAATACCTATATGTTGTAATATTGTATTTTAAAGATACATACAGCAACATCTAAAGTGACAAATCCTAATTTTTAAACACATAAGGCATATTTTTCACTATTAAAGAGTTATTTTTGATAACTGAAATCAGCCATTACGTAGACTTTATTATTTAGATTATTCATTTCCATACATTGAAGTGTTTCTGGTCATCGTGGTGTTTTTAATAGATTCACAAAACGCATGTTTCATATTTTTAAAAACGCACATGTGTCTGACAAGAAACGTTATGGAGAGTCGAGTTCTAGTCTCTTTTTAAGGGTATATCACCATGACAACATCACACTCTTGTTTCACTCTGTTGTAACTGTATCCAGATGTGTTACATATTTGTAGATTAACTAAACTTAGTATTCATTTTCACGGGCTGAAACTAGGATCTGTGCGTTTAACTAAAAAACTTTTCAGCCCAACATTGATTGTCATATCAGATGTTTGACATGGTAATAATGGCTAAAGCGTGATAAAAAACAAAACAATGCCATTACAAATGGAATATTTTACAAAGCAAAACTAAGGAATTAAAAAAAAAAATTGGTCAAACCTCTAATAACAGATTTTATTACATACCTATTCAATCTTACTATAGTGATAAAGACATTGCTAAACCATGTGATACATTTATCTCGTATCACACATATGTGCGATCTGGACCAGAACTTTTAAACAGGGAATTCTCTTTTTATTTTTACTGAAGTTAGCACCTTTTATTTACTGACGTCATGTCTGATTTACCAAATTACGTCACATCGTATTTGAAACATTGCACAATATTGCCGCCAAGTATGATTCTTAACGTTAAATAAAGCCATGAAAGGAGGATTGATTAATAGATTTAAGAAATTAAAACACTTTTGTAAAAAATAAAAGGTATGTAATACAGAACTTCAGATACATTATTTTTGCTTCCTATTTACTGCACGAGATTGCGTAGTTCCTTGTGCAAAATAAACTTGTGTAATAGATAGGAAATGTAAACAACGTATATGAGTTCTGTATACTTACTCACCTTAGTGTTAACCTTTAGACTACTGGATTAATTTTGAACAAAAACCACGTTGAGTGGGTACAAGTTTATAATTTTTACTCACATATATTCACTTAAATGTTTTATAAATACATGAAATAAAGTTCATATATGAATCGGTAAGTATTATTTTCGTGTCTTTATTTGTAATTTTTATTATTTTAGATCGGCTAATGGTGATTAAAATTAGGCAAAAAATAGAAAAAGTTGCGTTTACTTACGGGCATTTGTGGCCAGCTGTCCAGTATTTATGTCCATTATTCCCGATAACAGTGGTTTTCTGACCAGAATTTTTTTTAAAACTACTATTCATATTGCAATATTTGGTAATTTTCGTTGTTGGTAAAACGATCAAATTTATTATCAAATTAGCTGTTACAATCAGCTATCGATCCCTGAAAATTACCGCGACGTGCCGCCATTGTTGTCAAGCGAAAATACTTGCCGAAAACCACTTTTTGAACTCAAAATTTCAAGGTATTTTCAATTGAAAAAATCAAAACAAAAACCACCATTTTGAAAAAAAATCTTTTTTCTTTAATTATATTTCCGTTTCCGGTGAGTGTCGTGTGCAAAACGGCGGGAAATATGAATTGTGGAATGCACTGTGTACAGTGTACAGTATATCGATTGACGTGACGTCGGGCGAGATATCTCGCCTGCAGTAGTCAGAAGGTTAAAGATGAGACTGAATACAATACTTACGAGTAGGTACTTTCCTAAAGACACGCGTGGAGAAGAATGCGAGGTATCGGTTAGCATAATAGCTTGGTCTATGTACAGAAATCGTATCCTGAAAAAAAGAAAAAAACCCCATAAAAACAACTGGGAACAAAAAGTGTGTTAGCACAGTAGCTTGGTCTACGTACAGAAGTCGTATCCTGAAAGAAAGAAAAAATGGAAACAAAAAGTGTTGTATCTTAGTGCAGTAGTTTGGTCTATGTACAGAATTGGTATCCTGAAAAAAAAAAAAAAAACCCAACTGGAACATAAAGTGTTGTATGTTAACACAGTATCTTGGTCTATGTACAGAAATGGCAATCTGGAAAAAAAAAAAAAAAAAAACCCATAAAAACTGGGAACAAAAAGTTCGGTCTATGTACAGAAATGGTACAAAAACAACTGTACAAACTAGGAAGAAAATGTGACGTATATTAGTGCAGTATCTTGGTCTATGTACAGAAATGGTACAAAAACAACTGTACAAACTAGGAAGAAAATGTGACGTATATTAGTGCAGTATCTTGGTCTATGTACAGAAATGGTACAAAAACAACTGTACAAACTAGGAAGAAAATGTGACGTATATTAGTGCAGTATCTTGGTCTATGTACAGAAATGGTACAAAAAACAACTGTACAAACTAGGAAGAAAATGTGACGTATATTAGTGCAGTATCTTGGTCTATGTACAGAAATGGTACAAAAACAACTGTACAAACTAGGAAGAAAATGTGACGTATATTAGTGCAGTATCTTGGTCTATGTACAGAAATGGTACAAAAACAACTGTACAAACTAGGAAGAAAATGTGACGTATATTAGTGCAGTATCTTGGTCTATGTACAGAAATGGTACAAAAACAACTGTACAAACTGGGAAGAAAATGTGACGTATATTAGTGCAGTATCTTGGTCTATGTACAGAAATGGTACAAAAACAACTGTACAAACTAGGAAGAAAATGTGACGTATATTAGTGCAGTATCTTGGTCTATGTACAGAAATGGTACAAAAACAACTGTACAAACTGGGAAGAAAATGTGACGTATATTAGTGCAGTATCTTGGTCTATGTACAGAAATGGTACAAAAACAACTGTACAAACTGGGAAGAAAATGTGACGTATATTAGTGCAGTATCTTGGTCTATGTACAGAAATGGTACAAAAACAACTGTACAAACTGGGAAGAAAATGTGACGTATATTAGTGCAGTATCTTGGTCTATGTACAGAAATGGTACAAAAACAACTGTACAAACTAGGAAGAAAATGTGACGTATATTAGTGCAGTATCTTGGTCTATGTACAGAAATGGTACAAAAACAACTGTACAAACTGGGAACAAAAAGTAACATATGTTAGCGCAGTAGTTTGGTCTATGTACAGAAATGGCATCCTGAGAAAAAAAAGCCCACAAAAATAACTACAAACTGCGAACAAAAAAAAGGTATTGTTAGCACAGTAGCTTGATCTAGATATATAGAAATGATATCTTACAAACAAAATTGTTCTAAATAAACAAAAACAACTATTTAACAGAGAACAATCTATTAGACACATTAAATCTGTATTTGGTGATAATATTTTATTATTAATTAGCCAATTTTTTTTATTTTTTTTAAATATAAAACGCCACAAACATTTAACACAGAGACAAAGACATTTTTAGTTTTTTGGACATTACAAACATGGATGATGATGAGATGAATAGTGAAGCCGCAGTATTTCCATTTCAGTATGGGATTACTTGACAGGGCCGTGCTCCACGCTTGCTGTCAGTTATGCTACCTCAGTATCACCCGAGCCCGGGATACATGGAACCTGCAATGCATGCCAGGTAATCATACCCCATGTGACACACCCATAATCGCACCCGTGAAGTAGAATACTTTATTTTTGCTTGGAATTTATTTTCGTGTGAATGAAATTCATGAAAATATATTCCACGCGAAAATAAAGGCCGACAAAAAAATAAATGAAATATGTAGTCTCGTTCAATACCACATTAGTTTCCAATGTACGAGGCTAGTAGTAACAAAGCGGTGCTCCCTCCTGTCACGGGACAAACCACAAAACACGAAAGCTGTTTAAAACTTTAAACCAAGAACACGATGATAAGTACATACATGATAAACCAAGCACACGATGATAAGTACATACATGATAATAAAACAATACTAACACTAAAAAGCTTTATGCTGTTTTCCTTCGCATGTGCTAGTGATCAGTTCATCGGACAGAGTCTACACGGATTAGTTCTACAGATTAGCATAACAACCGTTTTTAAAACAAAATTATTGACATCTGTACTTCGTTTTTTTATTGATGGGGGTTGGGGGATTCGCGAAAATAAATGTTCACGAACTGACCCATTTTCATTAAATTGCGAAATTTTGATCCCGCGAAAATAATGTATTCTACAGTACCCATTGAGTCTAGCGATGCACTCACTCTGGGTTGGATCCCCATTGCCTCAGGTGGGATATGAACCTATTACCTACCAGCCTGAAGTCCGGTGGCATAACCACTATACCTACCAGCCTGAAGTCCGGTGGCATAACCACTATACCTACCAGCCTGAAGTCCGATGGCATAACCACTATACCTACCAGCCTGAAGTCCGGTGGCATAACCACTATACCTACCAGCCTGAAGTCCGGTGGCATAACCACTATACTACCAAGTCTGGCATAATTTGCCCCAAAAAGTTAATTTGAAACATTACATGCCCTTTGCACACGAAGCCACATTTTGACAGTTTTGCCATTTGAAACTTCAATTTCACTACAGGGTTTCTGAGCAAATTCACTGACTGATAAAAACTTTAGAATTCTGCTAATTTTTCCTTACCCCATCAGTGACAATGGATTTGATAGAATGTTCTAGTTTCTTCTTAAGTCGGTAAGACTGAAGGATGTCGATAATGCCGAGATACAAATACATTCGCTCTCCCCTTGAATTGCGAGCTGGAATTCCGCCAGGCCTACAACAAAAACATACTGATAAAGGAAGGAAGGAAATGGTTTATTTAACGACACACTCAACACATTTTATTTACAGTTATATGGAAGGAAGGAAATGGTTTATTTAACGATGCACTCAACACATTTTATTTATGGTTACATGGCATTGGACATGTGGTTATGGACCACAGAGATATTGAGAGGAAAAAAGAAGAAGAAAGAAATGTTTTATTTAATGACGCACTCAACACATTTTATTGACGGTTATATAGCATCAGACATATGGTTAAGGACCACACAGATATTGAAAGAGGAAACCCACTGTCGCCACTTCATGGGCTACTCTATTCGATTAGCAGCAACGGATCTTTTATATGCACCATCCCACAGAAAGTGTAGTACATACCACGACCTTTGATGTACCAGTCGTGGTGCACTGGCTAGAGTGAGAAATAGATACTGATAAAATAATAATTCTTAAATACACTGAAATGCAAAAGTACCTCAACAAATATTGAGGCATCTTTTGTTTTAAGGTACCACTAGAGCACATTAATTTATTTACCATCGGCTATTGGATGTCAAACATTTAGTAATTTTTGACACAAGGAAGTTTTTGTTTTGTTTAACGACACCACTAGAGCACATTGATTTATTTACCATCGGCTATTGGATGTCAAACATTTAGTAATTTTTGACACAAGGAAGTTTTTGTTTTGTTTAACGACACCACTAGAGCACATTGATTTATTTACCATCGGCTATTGGATGTCAAACATTTAGTAATTTTTGACACAAGGAAGTTTTTGTTTTGTTTAATGACACCACAAGAGCACATCGAATGATTAATTATCGGCTTGGATGTCAAACATTGATAATTTTTACATATAGTCTTAGAGAGAAAACCCGCTCCATTTGTTTTCCATTAGTAGCAAGGGATCTTTTACATGCATTTTTTTCTGACAGGACAGTATATACCACAGCGTTTGATGTATACGTCATGCGGCACTGGATGGGATGTGCTGAGGCGTCTGAAACATTCATTCATTGTATCTAGGTCAAATCGCACAATGAAAAATATGTAATAACACCTCTGAGAATTGCATTATGCGACCGAGTTAAAAACCATCTGATATGAAGAGAATACAGAGTTACAGTTTGTTGTGTTTAACGACACCACTAGAGCACATTGATTAACTATTGGATGTCAAACATTTGGTATTTCAAACTCAGTCATCAGAAGAAACCCACTACATTTTTCCCATTAGCAGCAAGGGATCTTTTATATGTACTTTTCCACAGACAGGAAAGCACATACTACGGCCTTTGACCAGTTGCGGTACACTGGTTAGAACGAGAAAACCCCCAATCAGTTGAATGGATTCACTGAAGTGGTTCGATCCTGTGACGCAAGCACCTCGGGCGAGCACTCTAGTGATTTCCCAAGAAAGTTGGCAAGGCATGGTAGACCAAACACTTTTGGGGCATTTTCATCATTTTCAGGGTACTTGTTTTCCATTAAAAATACACAAAAATTAATTGAAATAAACATTAATGTAATTTATGTGCTTGCTTTAATAAATGAATAGCAAAAGATATAAAAGGCATATTTTATTAATTAATAATACCTTTTTGGGTGTTTTATAAAGGCAATTTTAGAATTAATTACTGAAAAAGGGTTGTTTAATCTCAGGGCAGCATGGCACTGATTAAGGCAAGATGGTGCTAGTCTATTGAGGCATGGGGCTGCACCATGCTGAAACAAGCTAGGGAAAACACTAACTCTACCGACTGAGCTAAATGAAGAGAATACATACGGAACATCTTCCATGTCTTCTGAGTAATCTTCGACGTCCGCACGAATTGCCTCTAGTGGTGTGGTACCCGTCGCCAACCGAGTTTTAAAAGACTTCCCTCGCTGTAGAGCCATAGCTAAACATTTAAACATAATATATCAATAAGATGAAAAGTCATAACAGACAAAAGAAGAAAGTAAATAAAATAAATAAATAAAATAATATATATATACAGTGAAACTCCTCTAAATCGGACACGCTCAGGACCAAGTAAAATGTCCGGTTTTAAGAGGTATCCAGTTTACAGAGGTTCTCTTCCGAACAGACATTTAAATAGGGACCATGAAAAACATCCGGTTTTGATGGAATTCCAATTTTGAGAGGTTTTGATGTATATTTTTAACACCATATTCAGTACATTGTGCAATGGTTTTAATATCGGCAGATAAAGTTAATTACACCGCATTCAGTACATTATAAAATATTTTAAAAAGCAATAGATAAAGATATTGTTTTTTTTTAATTTAAAATTAAAATATATACCCCATATTCAGTATATTATGTGAAATGTTTAAAAATCAATATTATATGAATTAAACAAACATTCTGAGAGTAAAAAGGTTTGTTCTGTTTAATTAATCACCGGCTATTGTCAAACTTTTGGTTGGAAAAACGCAAGCACCTCAAGCGAGCATTCAACCGAGTTAAATCCCAGCCCTATTCGGAGGGTATCTGGATTAAAAATCCCATGCCTCAACTGGGATCCAAACCCAGTACCTACCAGCCTGCAGACCGATGGCCTAACAACGACGCCGGTCTTTTACATCATAAAGCTAAACACAAAATTTCGGCTTTCTTGAGGCATTGCGTGAAAAGTCAGGTATTCTGAATTTCCCATTAGAACGGACTCATACTTTTTGCATTAGGAGTCGCGCTGCTGTAAGACTCGGTGGGTGAAATGGCCGTGTCCAGTGTCGTAACTTGCACCGTGTCGCTCACAGATCTCACTCGAGAATGACTCTGAAACAAAACAAAAAACAAACAAATATTTCATTTAATGATGTCCCAAAGCATTTTATGTATGGCTACATGGCATCGACATTTTGTTAAGGGTGTAAAAAAAACAAAAAAACAAAAAATAAACAAATAAATATTTTATTTAATGACATCCCAACACATTTTATGTACGGTTATATGGCATCGACATTTTGTTAAGGGTGTATACAAAATAAAAAACAAACAAATATTTTATTTAATCATGGCTTCTAGATTATGGTAGCCCCACTCCCCTGGCTAGTGATATTCAATGTTGGGCTAGTAAATAACTACTATTGCCATGCCAGACAGGGCTTCTAGATTATGGTAGCCCCACTCCCCTGGCTAGTGATATTCAATGTTGGGCTAGTAAATAACTACTGTTGCCATGCCAGACAGGGCTTCTAGATTATGGTAGCCCCACTCCCCTGGCTAGTGATATTCAATGTTGGGCTAGTAAATAACTACTATTGCCATGCCAGACAGGGCTTCTAGATTATGGTAGCCCCACTCCCCTGGCTAGTGATATTCAATGTTGGGCTAGTAAATAACTGCCATGCCAGACAGGGCTTCTAGATTATGGTAGCCCCACTCCCATGGCTAGTGATATTCAATGTTGGGCTAGTACAGGGCTTCTAGATTATGGTAGCCATGCCATGGCTAGTGATATCTAATGTATGGCTAGTACAGGGCTTCTAGATTATGATATTCAATCCCATGGCTAGTGATAACTACTGTTGGGCTAGTACAGGGCTTCTAGATTATGGTAGCCCCACTCCCCTGGCTAGTGATATTCAATGTTGGCTAGCTAGTGCCAGACAGGGCTTCTAGATTATGGTAGCCCCACTCCCCTGGCTAGTGATATTCAATGTTGGGCTAGTACAGGGCTTCTAGATTATGGTAGCCCCACTCCCTGGCTAGTGCCATGTTGGGCTAGACAGGGCTTCTAGATTATGGTAGCCCCACTCCCCTGGCTAGTGATATTCAATGTTGGGCTAGTAAAGGGCTTCTAGATTATGGCCATGCCACTCCCAGGGCTTCTGATATTAATGTAGGGCTAGTACAGGGCTTCTAGATTATGGTATTCAATGTTGGGCTAGTAAATTTACTGCTACTGCCATGCCAGACAGGGCTTCTAGATTATGGTGCCCCACTCCCATGGCTAGTGATATTCAATGTTGGGCTAGTACAGGGCTTCTAGATTATGGTAGCCCCACTCCCATGGCTAGTGATATTCAATGTTGGGCTAGGCTACTGCCATGCCAGACAGGGCTTCTAGATTATGGTAGCCCCACTCCCATGGCTAGTGATATTCAATGTTGGGCTAGTACAGGGCTTCTAGATTATGGTATGCCACTCCCATGGCTTCTAGATTATGGTAGCCCTAGTACAGGGCTTCTAGATTATGATATTCACTCCCATGGCTAGTAAATAACTACAATGTTGGGCTAGTACAGGGCTTCTAGATTATGGTAGCCCCACTCCCATGGCTAGTGATATTCAATGTTGGGCTAGTACAGGGCTTCTAGATTATGGTAGTCCACTCCCATGGCTAGTGATATTTAATGTTGGGCTAGTACAGGGCTTCTAGATTATGGTCACTCCCATGGCTAGTGATATTCAATGTTGGGCTAGTACAGGGCTTCTAGATTATGGTAGCCCCACTCCTCAATGTTGGGCTAGTGATACTGTTAATAGATTTGGGCTAGTACAGGGCTTCTGGCTAGTGATATTCAATGTTGGGCTAGTAAATAACTAATGTTGCCATGCCAGACAGGGCTTCTAGATTATGGTAGCCCCACTCCCCTGGCTAGTGATATTCAATGTTGGGCTAGTACAGGGCTTCTAGATTATGGTAGCCATCCCATGGCTAGTGATATCTAGATTATGGCTAGTACAGGGCTTCTAGATTATGGTATTCACTCCCATGGCTAGTGATAACTAATGTTGCCATGCTAGTACAGGGCTTCTAGATTATGGTAGCCCCACTCCCCTGGCTAGTGATATTCAATGTTGGGCTAGTACATAACTTCTAGATTTGCCATGCCACTCCCATGGCTTCTAGATTATGGTAGCCCCACTCCCAGGGCTAGTGATTATGGTCCCCATCCCATGGCTAGTGATAACTACTGTTGGGCTAGTACAGGGCTTCTAGATTATGGTAGCCCCACTCCCCTGGCTAGTGATATTCAATGTTGGGCTAGTACTCCCATGGCTAGTGATATTTAATGTTGGGCTAATAACTTCTGTTGCCATGCCAGACAGGGCTTCTAGATTATGGTAGCCCCACTCCCATGGCTAGTGATATTCAATGTTGGGCTAGTACAGGGCTTCTAGATTATGGTATGCCACTCCCAGGGCTTCTAGATTATGGTAGCCCAGGGCTTCTGGCTAGTGATATTCAATGTTGGGCTAGTAAATAACTAATGTTGGGCTAGTACAGGGCTTCTAGATTATGGTAGCCCCACTCCCATGGCTAGTGATATTCAATGTTGGGGTAAATAACTACTGTTGTGCCAGACAGGGCTTCTAGATTATGGTAGCCCCACTCCCATGGCTAGTGATATTCAATGTTGGGCTAGTAAATAACTATTATGGTTGCCACTCCCATGACAGGGCTTCTAGATTATGGTAGCCCCACTCCCAGGGCTAGTGATATTCAATGTTGGCTAGTAAATAACTAATGTTGGGCTAGTACAGGGCTTCTAGATTATGGTAGCCCCACTCCCATGGCTAGTGATATTCAATGTTGGGCTAGTACAGGGCTTCTAGATTATGGTAGCCCCACTCCCATGGCTAGTGATATTCAATGTTGGGCTAGTACAGGGCTTCTAGATTATGGTAGCCCCACTCCCATGGCTAGTGATATTCAATGTTGGGCTAGTACAGGGCTTCTAGATTATGGTAGCCCCACTCCCATGGCTAGTGATATTCAATGTTGGGCTAGTACAGGGCTTCTAGATTATGGTAGCCCCACTCCCATGGCTAGTGATATTCAATGTTGGGCTAGTACAGGGCTTCTAGATTATGGTAGCCCCACTCCCCTGGCTAGTGATATTTAATGTTGGGCTAGTACAGGGCTTCTAGATTATGGTAGCCCCACTCCCATGGCTAGTGATATTTAATGTTGGGCTAGTACAGGGCTTCTAGATTATGGTAGCCCCACTCCCATGGCTAGTGATATTTAATGTTGGGCTAGTACAGGGCTTCTAGATTATGGTAGCCCCACTCCCCTGGCTAGTGATATTCAATGTTGGGCTAGTACAGGGCTTCTAGCCATGCCAGACAGGGCTTCTAGATTATGGTAGCCCCACTCCCATGGCTAGTGATATTCAATGTTGGGCTAGTACAGGGCTTCTAGATTATGGTAGCCCCACTCCCCTGGCTAGTGATATTCAATGTTGGGCTAGTACAGGGCTTCTAGATTATGGTAGTCCCACTCCCATGGCTAGTGATATTTAATGTTGGGCTAGTACAGGGCTTCTAGATTATGGTAGTACACTCCCATGGCTAGTGATATTTAATGTTGGGCTAGTACAGGGCTTCTAGATTATGGTAGCCCCACTCCCATGGCTAGTGATATTCAATGTTGGGCTAGTACAGGGCTTCTAGATTATGGTAGCCCCACTCCCCTGGCTAGTGATATTCAATGTTGGGCTAGTACATAACTTCTAGATTATGGTAGCCCCACTCCCATGGCTAGTGATATTCAATGTTGGGCTAGTACAGGGCTTCTAGATTATGGTAGCCCCACTCCCCTGGCTAGTGATATTCAATGTTGGGCTAGTACAGGGCTTCTAGATTATGGTAGCCCCACTCCCATGGCTAGTGATATTCAATGTTGGGCTAGTACAGGGCTTCTAGATTATGGTAGCCCCACTCCCCTGGCTAGTGATATTCAATGTTGGGCTAGTAAATAACTACTGTTGCCATGCCAGACAGGGCTTCTAGATTATGGTAGCCCCACTCCCATGGCTAGTGATATTCAATGTTGGGCTAGTACAGGGCTTCTAGATTATGGTAGCCCCACTCCCCTGGCTAGTGATATTTAATGTTGGGCTAGTACAGGGCTTCTAGATTATGGTAGTACACTCCCATGGCTAGTGATATTTAATGTTGGGCTAGTACAGGGCTTCTAGATTATGGTAGTACACTCCCATGGCTAGTGATATTCAATGTTGGGCTAGTACAGGGCTTCTAGATTATGGTAGCCCCACTCCCCTGGCTAGTGATATTCAATGTTGGGCTAGTAGTAAATAACTACTAGTGCCATGCCAGACAGGGCTTCTAGATTATGGTAGCCCCACTCCCATGGCTAGTGATATTCAATGTTGGGCTAGTACAGGGCTTCTAGATTATGGTAGCCCCACTCCCCTGGCTAGTGATATTTAATGTTGGGCTAGTACAGGGCTTCTAGATTATGGTAGTACACTCCCATGGCTAGTGATATTTAATGTTGGGCTAGTACAGGGCTTCTAGATTATGGTAGCCCCACTCCCATGGCTAGTGATATTCAATGTTGGGCTAGTACAGGGCTTCTAGATTATGGTAGCCCCACTCCCCTGGCTAGTGATATTCAATGTTGGGCTAGTACAGGGCTTCTAGATTATGGTAGCCCCACTCCCATGGCTAGTGATATTTAATGTTGGGCTAGTACAGGGCTTCTAGATTATGGTAGCCCCACTCCCATGGCTAGTGATATTTAATGTTGGGCTAGTACAGGGCTTCTAGATTATGGTAGCCCCACTCCCCTGGCTAGTGATATTCAATGTTGGGCTAGTACAGGGCTTCTAGATTATGGTAGTACACTCCCATGGCTAGTGATATTATGGTTGGGCTAGTACAGGGCTTCTAGATTATGGTAGGGCTACTAAATGGCTAGTGATATTCAATGTTGGGCTAGTACAGGGCTTCTAGATTATGGTAGCCCCACTCCCCTGGCTAGTGATATTCAATGTTGGGCTAGTAAAGGGCTACTAGATTATGCCATGCACAGACAGGGCTTCTAGATTATGGTAGCCCCACTCCCAGGGCTAGTGATATTCAATGTTGGGCTAGTGATATTAATGCCATGCCAGTACAGGGCTTCTAGATTATGGTAGCCCCACTCCCATGGCTAGTGATATTCAATGTTGGGCTAGTACAGGGCTTCTAGATTATGGTAGCCCCACTCCCATGGCTAGTGATATGGTATGTTGGGCTAGTACAGGGCTTCTAGATTATGGTCAATGTTGGGCTAGTGATAACTAATGTTGGCTAGTACAGGGCTTCTAGATTATGGTAGCCCCACTCCCATGGCTAGTGATATTCAATGTTGGGCTAGTACAGGGCTTCTAGAAATATGGCTAGTGATACTAATGTTGGGCTAGTACAGGGCTTCTAGATTATGGTAGCCCCACTCCCATGGCTAGTGATATTCAATGTTGGGCTAGTACAGGGCTTCTAGATTATGGTAGCCCCACTCCCATGGCTAGTGATATTCAATGTTGGGCTAGTACAGGGCTTCTAGATTATGGTAGCCCCACTCCCCTGGCTAGTGATATTTAATGTTGGGCTAGTACAGGGCTTCTAGATTATGGTAGTACACTCCCATGGCTAGTGATATTTAATGTTGGGCTAGTACAGGGCTTCTAGATTATGGTAGGGCTACTCCCATGGCTAGTGATATGCCATGTTGGGCTAGTACAGGGCTTCTAGATTATGGTAGCCCCACTCCCCTGGCTAGTGATATTCAATGTTGGGCTAGTACAGGGCTTCTAGATTATGGTAGCCCCACTCCCCTGGCTAGTGATATTCAATGTTGGGCTAGTACAGGGCTTCTAGATTATGGTAGCCCCACTCCCATGGCTAGTGATATTCAATGTTGGGCTAGTACAGGGCTTCTAGATTATGGTAGCCCCACTCCCCTGGCTAGTGATATTCAATGTTGGGCTAGTAATTAATGTTGGGCTACTACAGGGCCTAGATTATGGTAGCCCCAGACATGGCTAGTGATATTAATGTTGGGCTAGTACAGGGCTTCTAGATTATGGTATTCACTGTTGGGCTAGTAAATAACTTTAATGTTGGGCTAGTACAGGGCTTCTAGATTATGGTAGCCCCACTCCCCTGGCTAGTGATATTCAATGTTGGGCTAGTAAATAAGCTACTGCCATGCCAGACAGGGCTTCTAGATTATGGTAGCCCCACTCCCAGGGCTAGTGATATTCAATGTTGGGCTAGTAAATAACTTCTACTGCCATGCTAGTACAGGGCTTCTAGATTATGGTAGCCCCACTCCCCTGGCTAGTGATATTCAATGTTGGGCTAGTAAATAACTTCTAGATTATGCCATGCCAGACAGGGCTTCTAGATTAATGTAGCCCCACTCCCAGGGCTAGTGATATTCAATGTTGGGCTAGTAAATAACTGCAATGCCATGCCAGACAGGGCTTCTAGATTATGGTAGCCCCACTCCCCTGGCTAGTGATATTCAATGTTGGGCTAGTAAATAACACTCCCATGGCTAGTGCCATGCCAGACAGGGCTTCTAGATTATGGTAGCCCCACTCCCATGGCTAGTGATATTCAATGTTGGGCTAGTAAATAACTGGCTACTGCCATGCCAGACAGGGCTTCTAGATTATGGTAGCCCCACTCCCATGGCTAGTGATATTCAATGTTGGGCTAGTAAATAACTTCTATTATGCCATGCCAGACAGGGCTTCTAGATTATGGTAGCCCCACTCCCAGGGCTAGTGATATTCAATGTTGGGCTAGTAAATAACTACTACTGCCATGCCAGACAGGGCTTCTAGATTATGGTAGCCCCACTCCCATGGCTAGTGATATTCAATGTTGGGCTAGTAAATAACTACTACTGCCATGCCAGACAGGGCTTCTAGATTATGGTAGCCCCACTCCCAGGGCTAGTGATATTCAATGTTGGGCTAGTAAATAACTAGATATGCCATGCCAGACAGGGCTTCTAGATTATGGTAGCCCCACTCCCCTGGCTAGTGATATTCAATGTTGGGCTAGTAAATAACTGCTACTGCCATGCCAGACAGGGCTTCTAGATTATGGTAGCCCCACTCCCTGGCTAGTGATATTCAATGTTGGGCTAGTAAATAACTACTACTGCCATGCCAGACAGGGCTTCTAGATTATGGTAGCCCCACTCCCCTGGCTAGTGATATTCAATGTTGGGCTAGTAAATAACTACTACTGCCATGCCAGACAGGGCTTCTAGATTATGGTAGCCCCACTCCCAGGGCTAGTGATATTCAATGTTGGGCTAGTAAATAACTACTACTGCCATGCCAGACAGGGCTTCTAGATTATGGTAGCCCCACTCCCAGGGCTAGTGATATTCAATGTTGGGCTAGTAAATAACTACTACTGCCATGCCAGACAGGGCTTCTAGATTATGGTAGCCCCACTCCCAGGGCTAGTGATATTCAATGTTGGACTAGTAAATAACTACAACTGCCATGCCAGACAGGGCTTCTAGATTATGGTAGCCCCACTCCCAGGGCTAGTGATATTCAATGTTGGGCTAGTAAATAACTACAACTACAAGTAGTCAAATGTTGCAGCTAAGTCAATTTTGTAAATATGAATATCCTGCACCCACCCCCAACCCCCCAATGTTTTTTTAGTGTTTTTGTACATGTATTATAATGGTTATATGGCATCGACATTTAGTTACGGGTGTATGCCATCAAATCAAATCCATATAATATACAACAGCAGTAACATACATGTATGTGGCTAAAACTCCTACTTGCAGCTATCAATCGACAAACACCACAGATATAAATACTACCACACCTCACCCATAAAGTAAATCAGAAAACATTTGGGGTTAAGCTGCTCATTTAAGAGGTAACGGGTAGCATCTATGATTATCCTAGTTCCGCACAAAATTTGAGTACTTTCTTTTTTCAGGTACCCCATACATGTTTCAAGCTCAAAGCCTTGACACAGTGGTACATGATGAAATAAAATTGCATACATTTTTTGCCCAGATGAAACTATTTTTGTTTTCAACAAACAAACACACTCACATTTATCATCAATCACAGGACTTGTGGTGTTAACTTCTCTATCAAAAGTTGGGTGCACCTCAAACTTTGACCCAGCCGGAAGTTATATGATTTAGTACATGTACTACCACACAGATAATAAGATGGGTAAATCCATAGCCTACTGTTTTCGATTCGGTAACTTTTATATGCATCATCTCAGACAGGACACACCACAGCTTTTGTTATATACCAGTTGTGGAGCACTGGATGAAACTGGAGAAAACTTGGAACAGGAAGTTCAGGACTCATTGGAAGATGTATTAGCTATCCCATTGGCTGTTGGAATGTTCGGACCAGACTAATATCCCTATTGAAATGTGCAATTGTTTCGAAGGAACATTTTATTTAACGACACACTCAACACATTTTATTTACGGTTATACAGCATCAGAAATATGGTTAAGGACCACACAGATATTGAGAGAGGAAACCCGCTGTTGCCACTGCATGGGCTACTCTTTTCGATTAGCAGCAAGGGATCTTTTATATGCACCATCCCACAGACAGGGTTGTACATACCACAGCCTTTGATATACCAGTTGTGGTGCACTGGTTGGAACGAGAAATAGCTCAATGGGCCCACTAACGGGGATCGATCCCACACCAACCGCGCACTGAGCGAGAGCTGTACCACTGGGCTACATCCCAACCTGTGCAATTGTTTGAGGTCAGGTTAAAGAGAAAAGAAAAAGAAATAGCCCAATAGGCATACTTGGCACTGATCAGGTGTGCACTTTACCAATGGGCTATATCCCACTCAACCGACACCAAATTTCTGGACACAGCAATACTGTACGGAAGGAAATGTTTTATTTAACGACGCACTCAATACATTTTATTTATGGTTATATGGCGTCAGACATCTGGTCAAGGACCACACAGATACTGAGAGAGGAAACTTTCTGTCCACTTCATGGGCTACTCTTTTCGATTAGCAGCAAGGGATCTTTTATATGCACCATCCCACAAACAGGATAGTACATACCATGGCCTTTGTTACACCAATCGTGGAGCACTGGCTGGAACGAGAAATAGCCCAATGGGTCAATGACGGGGATTGATCCTAGAACATGACAATAGGTGCATAGCACTAATCATTTAAATCCTTTTTCCACCCAAAGGCCATCGTATGTGGTAGAATCTTCTTCTAACCAACAGTGTGTGTGCATGAAGGAGAGCATGCACGTGGGCATGTATGTGTGATGTTCCGATATTAACAAAAACATGTTCAATAGCTTACTCGTTCAATCAAAGACTTGTCCAGATTGTGAATACCAACCAATAAACTGTAATCCATGATCTTGAAGCTCTCCAAAACCTGTACAAACAAAACAATTACTATATCATGTGTTACAATAGGCGTATCGTCCAGTTCAGATATTACACAAGGCATCAGAAGGAAAAAAAAGGAATATTTGTTTAATGAAATCTCATCACATTTAAAAAAAATTAAAAATACTGCTATTTGGTGTCTACATACGTCATTTTAAAAATCTGGTGAAACTCTATTCATATTCGTTTCGTAAAATCAGTACGACACACAAACTCATACAATAATCTCTATTAATGGCACTCATATAATATTCTCTACAACCAGACCATTATATTTTTTAAATGTTCTATTTAGACCACACCTACCCTACAATCTCGTTGTAAAGTTTTTATCAGACCGTCGTGTATTTCCTTCTCCAGGAGAATCCCTTCGGGATGGAACTCCTGAAAATCTAGATCTTTGTACGTTGGATTTGATTTCAAGCGTTCCCTCTTCGAGGCTTTTCGCTTGTACGTACTTCCCTTCAAATCATACTTCTCGTGAATCGCAATGGTCGATGGAAGCAGATTGTTCATCACAATGAATCGAATGTTTTTACCACCACACTGAAAAAACAATTAAAAATTTATAAAAATTAAAAATTAAAAAATGTCACAAAAAATTAATTAAATTTAAATTTTAAAAAGATATTCACATTAACTATTTTCTTCAAATTCATTATGAAAAAAATATATCGCACAATGAAAAATATGTTACAAAGGCAATGCATTTGTGGGATTTAAAACATTTAATTAACACCCAACATGTTTCAACCAATTAAAAAATATGGCTTGGCACTAATATTAAACTTACATGACTGGTTTTTTCCTAGCACTCAAAACTGACTACTGTATATCTTCGCCTGTAAGTCGATCTCGACTATAAGTCGAGTCCCTAATTTCCAACCCTGAAAACTTATTTTTTTAAGACCCGTAAGTCGACTCATGAAAAACAACTTATAAATATTGAAGTATTTCTTGTTTTCAGCACATGAGAACAATAATGTACGATATTTGAACAAAAGAAAATTATTTTACAAACTTTGGTTTTTCCATTTTGTACATCACAATATTCTAATCAAACTACATAGCATCAAAACGAAATATTCCCTTAGTGAAAGCTGTTTGACTGTTACTGTATGGCACTGTACAGCATGGTTTTGTGCACTGACAACAACTTTATTTATCAACACTGACAACAGATCACTACGATAAAACTGAAAGTATCATCAGTTAATCACGTTTTGCCGCCATATTAATATATGTAAGGAGGATAACTCTGGAAAGTACACTGGTTTTTGTACCAAATGACATGTGTTCCTGCTGCTCAAGTGAACTGCAGAGACCAGTCTAAGCTATTTTAAGAGAAAGCTCAGTAATATTCATGAAGCTGATAGTCAACAAAAGATTGTTTTAACAACAATTAATGTCAGTGACCATATTTCAAAATAAACTCAGGCAACAGGTATTTAGTATTGTTTACATTATTGCTATTAGAGTGATGGCTGTTACTTTAACTAAGTGGACTGCTGTCTTGGCATGCGAGTGAGATCGCACACCAAAACCGGTCTAATGCCAAATAAATAGGTTATAAACAATAAATTTGTTAAATTAACATATTGGAGTATAAATACAGGGCATAATTCAACAATAAAACTTGTAAAATAATCCACAAAACGGTAATAATTTTGGGTGAAATTTTTTTACCCTCTTATAAGTCGACCCCCTCAAGTTATAAAATAATTTTTGGGTGAAAAAAATTTGACTTATAGGCGAAGATATACGGTAGCACCATAAGTGAGAATATACAAAATAGTTTTAAATGTCACATTTTAAGAAGCTATCTAGGTTAAATCGCACAATGAAAAATATGTAATCACATCTCTGAGAATTTAAAACCGACATAAATCATTTATGCGTTAGGTAAAAAAAATAGTTTTTGTGTCCTAAATTTAATACTCCAGGGCTCGAACTTAAAGAAATTGTCGAAAGTGAAACGACCCATCGTTGACAATTTTGAGATTCTGTTTCATTATCTTATTATTAAGACCCAAATTATGGGATATGCAGAAGCATGGAATTCTGCTAAAATTTGCAGTCTGGTACCATAAATGATTCGGAGAGAAATTCTAGTTTTAAAAAGCTAAACAAAATACAGACTTGCCTGGTAACAATATAGTCCATAAAACTTGGGAAGTAACGTTCTTGAGTTCTGACTGATGTTCTGAAAAGAGAATGAATGAATGAATGAATGAATGAATGAATGAATGAATGAATGAATGAATGAATGAATGAATGAATGAATGAATCAATCAATCAATCAAGGAAATGTTTTATTTAACGACGCACTCAACACATTTTATTTACAACTATATGGCATCGACATATGGTTACGGACTACACAGATATTGAGAGGAAACCCGCTTTCGCCACTTCATGGGCTACTCTTTTCGATTAGCAGCAAGGGATCTTTTATATGCACCATCCCACAGACAGGATAGTACATACCATGGCCTTTGATATACCAGTTGTGGTGCACTGGCTGGAACGAGAAATAGCCCAATGGGCCACCAACGAGGATCGATCCCACACCGACCGTGCATCGATCGAGCGAGCGCTGTACCACTGGGCTACGTCTCGCCCCAAATGAATGAATTAATCAATCAATGATTCAACGAATGAATCAATAAATGAAGCCCAAAATATTAATGACTAACTAACGTTAAAGTTTGTTTTGTTTAACACCACCACTAGAGCACACTGGTTTATTAATCATCAGCTATTGGATGTCAAACATTTGGTAATCTTAGAGGAAAACCCGCCACATTTTTCCATTAGTAGCAAGGGATCTTTTATATGCACCATCACAGACAGAATAGCACATACCAAGGCTTTTGATATACAGGTCATGTCGAGGTTGAAGTTAATCACACCCATGCATTCTATCAATTTATTCTGAGGCATGCAAAATACAAAATAAAGAAGAAAAAAACAAACAAACAAACAAAGAGAAAGAAAGAAATGAAAGAAAGAAAGAAAGAAAGAAAGAAAAAGAAAGAAAAAGAGAAAGAGAGAAACAAACAAACAAAGAGAAAGAAAGAAAGAAAGAAAGAAAGAAAGAACAATAAGTAGAGATGTGAAAATTATACATATGTGTGAATTTAACCAAGATACAACTAAATTAAAATGTCAGGTAATTCGAACAAAGGAAATAATATCAGCCTACCAAAAAATATCCTGGTAACAACTTTTGTAAGAAATCGGCTTCCTTGTGTTGCAGGGTTTTGATAATGAATTCATCATCATCAGTGATGTAGAAGATACTACCGCTCGCTCCAGGGTTAGACAACTCTCGCAAAGGATCATGGCACAGAGAAAGCTGAAATGAGAACATATCATTATTATTATCAGTGATGTAGAAAATATTACTGCTGGCACCAGGGTTAGACAACTCTCGCAAAGGATCATGGCACAGAGAAAGCTGAAATGAAAACATATTATCATCAGTGATGTAGAAGATACTACCGCTCGCACCAGGGTTTGACAACTCTCGCAAAGGATCATGGCACAGAGAAAGCTGAAATGAGAACATATCATTATTATCGTCAGTGCTGTGGAAAATCGTATAGCACCAAGGTCTGACAACTCTTGCATAGGGATACGGTAAATTTGATGAAGTAATTATTGGTTAGAAACGTGTGGCTAACAGATATTCAACATTTATGGCCGATTCTTAATTAAAAAAACAAAACAAAAAACTTCTTTTTTTTATTTTTTTATTAACACCACCACCACTAGAGCACATTGATTATTAATCATTGGTTATTAGATGTCAAACGTGGTAAATTTGACATATAGTCTTAAAGAAAACCTGCTACATTTTATCATTAGCCTAGCAGCAAGGGATCTTTTATATGCATCATCCCACAGACAGGACAGTACATACCACAGCCTTTGTTACACCAGTTGTGGAACACTGGCTGGAACAAGAAATAGTCCAATGGGCCCACCAACAGGAATCGATCCTAGATCGATTGCGCATAAGGCGAGACTCTTGCATAGGGATAGGGTAAATTTGATGCAGTCATTATTGGTTAGAAACATGTGGCTAAAACCCCGTTCTCACTTGAACGATTTTCTACGCGAATTCCGTGCGACCACCAAATCGTACAGGGCGTGCGGCAATCGCACGGCAGTATGTTGATGATTCGCACATGTTGTAGGGGTGTCGTGTGTATTTCGGACATGTCGCATGCCGGTGCGACATTTTTCAAATGTTTAAAATTATCGTACGGCTGTCTCGAGGTTCGCACAGAGGTTGCACAGCAGTCGCACGGGAGTCGTACGCGAGTCTTAAGGGAGCCAAGATGTGCGACTCCCAGCGGACCCCCTGCGACATCCATCAGACTTCCGTGCAACCTGTGCAAATCTCATGCGAGCCCGGTGCAGAAAGGCAGTTGCACAAGTGAGACTGCGCGGGGGGGGGGGAGAGAGAGAGACCTAGGTAATTCGTACGGCTGTACAATATTTTAGTAGCACCGCAGTTGTACGAAAAATCTTTCAAGTGAGAACTGGGCTTTACAGATATGTAACATTTGTGGCCGATTCTTAATAAAAAAAACTGACCTTAGCTTGAACCCATGGAATCAAGATATTAAGTTTAGTTAATCTACAAACCTGTAACATATCTGAACAAATATATGTAAGAGAGTGAAAGAAGAGGCTGTTACGTTGAAATGGGGAAATCTCCTCTAAAAATAACTAGAGCTCATTTTCACATTCCTTACTTTTCAGACGAATACGTATTTTTAAGATTTAAAAAAAAAAAATGCATTTCATGGCATTACAAACACCAGAATGACTATGAACACTTCAGATATACAGAAAGGAAGGAAACATTTTATTTAACGACGCGCTCAACACATTTTATTGACGGTTATATGGCGTCGGACATATGGTTACTAGGCTGGAGTGAGAAATAGTTCAATGGGCCCACTGACGGGGAGGAAGGAAGGAAGGATGGAAGTAAGGAACAAAAGAAAAAGTAAATAATAAAAAAAAAGAAACCTGGGCCCGTGCTTATAAAAGTAAACTCCTTAATGACATTACTCATACAATTTGTATGACATTGACCTGACTTCTAAAAGTTTCCAACTCTATTAAAGTTTGGTTTATAAAAAATAAAAGAATTCAAATAAACTTACCATAAAATCATCAGGCTGAATGTCGAACAATTCTCGAAAGTATCGAAAAGCAATGGGTGCATAGGTTTTGAATCGGAAATCACTGCAGTGGTGTGCTGGGGTGAGATTGCTTCCCTCTCTACAACACAGAAGTAATATTAATTAGTCAATAAGCAGGGCTCGAATCTTAACAACGGCCATGCAACAAATCTCCGGTATGCCCTAGTCATATGCTGCAATGACCTGAAAATTAAAGGGACATTCCTGAGTTTGCTGCATTGTAAGATGTTTCCGACTAATAAAATATTTCTATGATTAAATATAGTTTCTTGTTTAGAATATCAGTGTCTGTATATTCAATGAGTTTCTGGTCGTCTGAATGTTTCTAAGAAACCCAAACTGGATTCTGTCTTTTGAAATTTAACCTACCGTAGTACAAATATTAGAACGATCAGAAACACGTTTAATATATATCCACTAATATTTTATGTGGAAAAAAACTCAGGAATGTCCCTTTTAATTAAATGGCTTACCTATCATTGAGTTAAATAAAAAATAAGGTCAAGTAACAGGGCTTTAGATCTGACTAATTTGGGCAAGGAATTTTTTTACTTAACGACGCACTCAACACATTTTATTTACAGTTATATAGCATCGGACATATGGTTAAGGACCACACAGATATTGAGAGAGGAAACTCGCTGTTGCTACCCGAGAGAGTCAAAGCGACCACTGTGTTTATTCCATGTAGTTGACCTCCACTAGAATAGTGTTTGTTTGTTTGTTTGTTTTGTTTAACGACACCACTAGAGCACATTGATTTGTTAATCATCGGCTATTGGATGTCAAACATTTGGTAATTCAGACATATTCATGGCCTACTCTTTTCGATTAGCAGCAAGGGATCTTTTATATGCATCATCGCAGACAGGGTAACACATACCACGACCGTTGATAGGTGCACTGGCTAGAGCAAAAAATAGCCCAATGGGTCCACTGATGGGGATCGATCCCAGACTGACCATGCATCAAGCGAACGCTTTACCACTAGGCTATGTCCCAACCCCTGGGCATAATAAGGGCGTTTGATGTTTCTGAGTGCAGGAAGGTCGTCTTGGTGCAGGAAGGTCGTCTTGGAGCACTGCTGTCATTAACAGCTGCTGTCGAGTTGTCAATATTCAATATATTTAACAATTCAGTGGTTTTGAGGTGAAATATTTCACGGTCAGCATATTTGTGCTTGGGAACATGATTATTCCGGGCGTATGTATTTTGGGCACGTTTAATGTCTCGACTTGGATGCAATCTAAAGACCTGTGTAACATTCAAGAGTAATAGATCTGGTTATATAAAAAAATATATATATATTTTAAAAATAATTAAAATGTTTATATATAGATTACATAAATGTTTTAAACATGCAGTAATTATGATGAGCACAGGGCTCGAATTTTGCGGCGGCAACGACAGCAATTGCCGTCGGTGACATATAAACTGCCGTCAGTCGAGGGCATCACCAATGGCACTTTTGTGCCGCCGGATAAAAATTACTGCTGTCGGTAAAGCTCCTCACTGACGGCAAAATGCATAAACGTGTATGAACATTATCTGCCAGTATTTAACACGGACATTTGGGTCCTTGTTGGAGTTAATGGGCGTTTAGTTAGTACCACGCGATGGAACTATATTTAGTCATGCGTGTATCCTGTGTTATATAATATACGTTCTCACTGCATTTTGCCTCCTCGCTTTGGCATTATGCCACCCCTTTTCACGTTTGGCAGCCCCATTTGTTTTTCTGCACCCCTCTTTGTTTTTCTGCACCCCTCTTTATTTTTCGGCATCCTGTTATAATTTGCAGCACCCAGCTCCGCTATTTTAAGATACACAGGTTTTTTCACACTGGAAAACATCAATCAGTTTGCACATGGGGCATCAAAGAAAACAAACCGTGTTGTGTACGAACGCGCAGCTGACGAAAAACTTCAATAGATTACGGCAGTTACCGTAACGTAATTTAATACTATTTTTTAACAGCCTCTGTTGTATCCTATACCAGTATCCATTTGTATGTTTGATACACACAATAACAGTTATATTTTATTTTAGCAATGAAAACTCTCACATTTTATTTTTATCGTTTCGGCAATCTCAGACTGAAAAAAAACCCTACTTATTTGGCGCATAATTTGTCACGGTCATTCTCTCTTTTGTGTCTACCATCTCGTGTCTGATATTTCAGCCTCACTTGAAGATTTAATTGGTCGTAACTGATGATTTTTACTTACTGTCATTTGTTTATTCAGCAATTCCTTATAAAATATTGAAACTTTTAATTTGTTTTAATTTTTTTTGGGGGGAGGGGGTTATCACCGCTTATAAAAACAAAAGTGGTAGTGTTCATTATTAAAATCATTTATCTTGGGTGCCAAATAGTATATACACTGCCTTTACAAAAACGAAACCACATGTACTTTTTTATCGATCAATGCGATCGATTCACTCGATGAAGATGGGAAATAAAAAGAACAGAAATTTTTTATCCAACAGTAGGAGATCACTTTAAAAAATTCTTTATTATTTTTCAAATATCTTAAAATATTTATTAAAATAATATTAAAACTTTATCGGTTTAGCAAAACGAATACCCGTGAATGTCAGCAGCTTGTACATGGTACTAACTCTTCAGTACCAGATACCGAGGGGCAAAATAAGGCATAGGTATTTCCACAAAGTCGACCAACATACAATGATATACGGTAACCAAACGTGTCTCTTTTTTTAGCTTTTCAGTTGTTGTTGGGGGTTTTTTTGGGGGGGGTTTAGTTTTTTTTTTTTTTTTTTTTAAATGGTGCGGTGGGGTGGAGGACACATGACCATCCTCCTTTAATTTTCACCCAGCGAGAACACTGTATATAATTTATGTCATCCATAGAACAATTTTCATATCATATTCACCGAAAACTGGTCTCAGAAACACCAGGTTCCGTTAAATATTAGCTTATGCTAGTAGTCCATGATTCAATTTATAATAAATTCTTGTTTACTGACATAAACTGAAGAACTTTGACTACATGTACATACAGAAAAATAACCTGTCACGTTTAATTGCTGCAAAAAAGTCAATTAAAAAAAAATGCCATCGGCATACTCAAAATTGCCGTCGTTCACCGACGGCAATTTGTTTTTTTAATTGCTGTGAGTGATAAATTCTTAAGTTCGAGCCCTGTGAGCATGCATATATGCAACTACAAACCAACTTTGAGTAATCTAGGACTTGTAGTTTGTGATAAGTGGCAGTTAAAAACGAAAACCTATGCATTGGGAGCTAAATGCAAACGTTTATGCCATCACCAAGAAAATAAAACCTTTATATTTCGCATTTTGAATTCATGAAAGCTAGACAAAAACACTTTTGAAAGAAAAAACATACATTAGCAAAATGTCAGCAAGGGAAAAATCGCATTCCTTAAACAAATCAAGACGGAAATATCATTAAGCGTCTTGAATGATAATGATTAATAACCTACAAACAGGCAACCTTTTAGATGCAATGCCATTTGGTAAACAAATATATATTACATTGGTAGATCGCTTTCCCCAGGTGCATATAAAAGATCTCTTGCTAATAACGAAAAAACTTCAACCTAAAAAAATACACTGGGTGTGAAACAACGCCAAGTATATTAAATTAAAAATAATAATTTAATAATAATAATTTAACGACACCACTAAAGCATTGATTTTATTAATCATCAGCTATTGGATGTCAAACATTTGTTAGTTGTTTACTTGTAGTCTTAGAGAAAACCACCAATATCTTTCCATTAGCAGCAAAGGTATCTTTCATATATATACGCACTTTCCCACAGACAGGATAACACATACCACAGCCTTTGATATACCAGTCCAGGTGCACTGGTTGGAATGAGAAATAGCTCAATGAGCCCACTGACGGGGATTGAACCACATCAGAAGACCCATTCTTTGAATGGGTTTTCCCGTTCCAGTGCTGGGGTGTCGTTAAACATTCATTAATTCATTCCCGTTCCAACCAGTGTAACATGACTAGTATATCAAAGGCTGTGGTATGTGTTGTCTTGCCTGTGTGAAAGTGCATATAAAACATCTTTCTGCTGCTAATGGACTTTGACAGCGCATTTTACCACTGTGCTACGTTGACTATTTTAGTGCCAACCTTGGGTAGAAAACACTTTCGACAACAGCAAAGTCCTGCATCAGTACATCTCTCTCTGGTTTCGAAGACAATCCCCCAACACTCTGACCTATACCCAGCTGTATCGCTGTCATCAACTCCGATGTCGGTTTCTGAAACAGAGATCAACCCCTGAAAGTTACACATGTCGAAATTAACAGTGCATGGTAATCCTTGCGGGCTGTGAATTTACCACGATTCCGTGTTTCACGGAATCCCAGATTTTGAATCGGAAGCATAAGATTATGAGATGGAATTCCAAAGTAATTGTATTACATGTACATCATTTTACGATTTCAGCAGAATCCCCCCCCCCCCCCCCCCCCCAAATACCCCAAATTAAATTAGTCCATATATACAGGTTACCACAAAAACATAGGCATGCGCCCATATTTTAGAAGCATCTTAACATACCAAATTGTAAAACCACTGTAAGCTATGACATCACTATAACACACACCATAGAGGGGTCATAGCTTACGATGCTTTACGATTTTGTAGTGCTAAGATGGCTTTGAAAATAGAGGCCTGGTAACCTACATACATGTACATGGTCGTGCATTAAAGGTCCATACCCTAGTTTTTAAACACTAAGGTATATGTTTTTTTTACTATTAGAGCCGTTTTTGATAACTGAAATCATACTTTACTTAAAGTTTATTGTTTAGATTATCCATTTCTGTACATTCAAAGTGTTTTTGGTCATCCTGGTGTTTTTAACATCACAAAATGCATTTCTCACATTTTTAAAAACGCACGTTTGTCTGAGAAGTAACAGTTATGAAGTCAAGTTTTAGTCTATTTTTAGAGGGTAATTCACCATTTCAAAGTCATAGACTCATGTTTCACTCAATTGTAACTTTATCCAAATGTGTTACAGGTTTGTAGATTAACTAAACTTCGTGTTAATTTTCACTGGTTGAAACTAGGGTCTGTTTATTTAAGTTATGATTAAAGGCTGGCTCTGGAACTCACCAAATTCGCCAACTGCGAATTTCAAAAACAACTGGCAAATTTTATTTTAATTTTGTGAAATAATTTTTGCGAAATAATTTTGCCAAATAATTGATATTTTGTTAGAAAATATCTGTTGGGTTTGTGCAATTTTTGAAGTTGAGTAGATAATTTGACAACATTTTCTGCTGACTCAGAGCTAGGCCTGTGATATATTTATATTTATATTATTATTACATGTACTATAAAATCCCCTCACAAACACACTGATGCACTGTTATCCATTCACATTAAACTGTTCTCACTGTACTGATACTTGTCAGTGTGTAGTATTACAGTTATATAACATGCAATTTATCAACAGTTAGGTGGAGGTGTTTTGGTTTAATAAGCTTTTACCGGCCTCGGTGGCGCAGTGGTTAACCTTCTGACGACTGCAGGCGAGATATCTCGCCCGACGTCACGCCAGTCGACATACTGTACTCTGCATACAGTGCATTCGACAATTCATATTTCCCGCCATTTTGCACACGGCACTCACCAGAAAATAAAAGAAAAAAGATTTCTTAACATGATGGTGGCTTTGGTTTAGGTTTTTTTCAGTGGAAAATACCTTGAAATTTTTAGTTCAAAAAGTGGTTTTCGGCAAGCATTTTTAACAAAATAAAGGGAATTTTCAGTGCCACTTTCTTTTGGGAAGAAGGGGCCTGCCTTTGTTCGGACCACTCAAAACACCTGAATAAATCCATGTAGCTATAACAACCAGCTATTAGTAATCAATACGGAACAAGGTTACAAATGCATACTATTACAACAGACTGGTGTGAGTCACATGTTCCACAGATGAATACAATACAGGGCATACAGTTTGAATTTTGGAGACAACCGATATGTCGTTCGTGTGGTTTTAGTGTTTACACGAACGATTTTCTTCAGTAGTTCAGATACAAATGCAAATTTTAATGGATCACGGTAATTAAACCTGAACACAATAAGAACGAATTTCGTACCTTTTCTCCATTAAATGTCCTATCATAAATACTTCTTTTTAAAAAATGTATGCTAGAACCAACTTGAAAGCTGCCCGTTTACATTACAATGCATAACCCCATCGGTTCTTTTACAGGGGAGTACTTATTGGTGCCAAACAATAATCTGAATGAAATGATAATAGACAGGGATTTCCCGGAAGCATTGAGTTTAATGCTTCTGGATCTGAACGGAAAGTACCGAAATTATGCAAATCCTATATCGGCCAAAATAACCAGCAATCGGCAATGTAGGCCCGTTATCTTTTTTAATTTTCTGACGAACGATTACAGGTTTTGCACAAACGATCAGTCATTTATGTTGATATTGGTTTTGCATAACCGACAGACGAATGACAAAATCATTCGTGCCAAATTTTATGCCATGCAATACATTTATTTGTTTTTAGTTGGGAGCATGCAATATATCTGGGTCAGCTGGATATTTCTGTGGAAGATTACCCAGGGTTTTTGCCAGAGAGTAAAACGGGTATGACGCCATACCCAAATATTTTAGCAGATTTTGGTTTTTAAGTTAACCTTTTGACAAAATTAATTATTCTAACATTACTGTATGATTTTCTTAACCCTAATCCTAAACGTAACCCATTTTCTTTCTGGGGCAGCCTCCCCCATACCCCCTGTTGACTGTGGTTGCATTCAATTCCATAGCGCCATACCCAAAAATTTCTTTCTGGCAGAAACACTGTTACAATAATGCAATCCCATGGATTTTTTCATTGTCCACAGAACTTTTTCTTCTTTTTCTTTTTTGCTGTGGAATGTATTAGAATTTTTTTCCAAAGCACAAATTTTGTCATGGATATTTTCTTAATTTGAGGGGTTGCATGTTATATAGAGGATATTTCATGTTTCTTGTCAAATATGATTTATATCTCATCGAATGAAGTTTGCAATTATATTTCACGAGTCGCGATTGTGCGACGAGTGTGATATCATTGCAAACTTTACGAGATGAGAAATAAATCATATTTGACAAAAACATGAAATTTTCTATTTATTATATCACTTTTGGCAATTTACATTTATTTTTAAAATGCCAGCAGCAAAATAGTTCCGCTGAAACATGCACAGTGATGTAACAAAACACTGTCTTGTGATTAAAATTTGACCAATCAAGATTATAAGAAGCGATATCTCCTAGGAAAATATTGTAAGAGATATTGCAAATTATAGTGTCAGCGATATCTCCTAAAAAAGCCTTTAATGGATGACAATTTAAGATATTTCACTAAATGTTATATAATAAAGATAATTAATGTACTTTTGAATACTATAGGTACCCTTTATAAACATTGCGTCCCTCCCTGATCAACTGAGACCTGTACTCTTTTTAAATGTTGAACCCCCTCCCTAGGAAAATCTTACATCCTCCCTTAACAGTGTTATGAACATGTACAAATTAGATTGTAAAAAGTGATGTGTGCTATCCTGTCAGTGAGATAGTAAAATATTAACATTCAGTCACAAAGCTTTCTATTGTTGACCTTAGAGAAAATTTCTGCTGATTTCTATCAGTGTATCATTGAAATCCCACCACCTACAGCTTGCTAATGGCATCCCAGTCATTATATTTAATATTTAAAATAAATGTTGCCTCCACAATTGGATTCTTAAAATAAACTATGTAATTATTGGGTTCCATATTATTGATTGGTCGGTAACATGCACAAACTTTCAACACAAACGTACATAAAACTAAAAACCTACTCTTTGAGTAGGGCCTCCAAAAGTTCAAAATATTGGACTTGAGTACTTAATGGTCAAACTCGATCCGGACCCGAGTACCCGACACTGGATAATAATAAAACTACAGAATAAAGTAAAATAGCATTATGCATCTTAATTCCAGCGCTGAACATGGCTGCCAAATCATGCGATTGATACAATGGCCCATTATATTGCATTCCACACTGTGACATTCAGCTTTTCTTTTCCCCTCCATGTCTCATAGCTCTATAATGTAACTGGCATATGGCACAATGACATAAATAAATTTAATTAAATAAGAGTGCTCTTCCTTGCACGTGTACTCGAGTCCTGTACTCGAGTACTCGTGGAGACCCTAACCATGAGTACAATTTTTAAAAGCAGGCTGCAAATTCAGCACGATTCCATGCTTTCAAGAATCTCAGATTTTGGGTCGGAAGTGTAAAATTATGAGAAAAAAAGAAAGAAATGTTTTATTTAACGACGCACTCAACACATTTTATTTATGGTTATATGGCGTCAGACATATGGTTAAGGACCATACAGATTTTGAAAGGAAATCCGCTGTGGCCACTACATGGGCTACTCTTTTCGATTAGCAGCAAGGGATCTTTTATTTGCACTTCCTACAGGCAGGATAGCACAAACCATGGCTTTTGTTGAACCAGTTATGGATCACTGGTCGGTGCAAGTGGTTTACACCTACCCATTGAGCCTTGCAGAACACTCTCTCAGGGGTTGGAGTCGGTATTTGGCTTAAAAATCCCATGCCTCGACTGGGATCCGAACCCAGTACCTACCAGCCTGTAGACTGATGGCCTAACCACGCCGCCACCAATGCCGGTGTAAAATTATGAAATGGAATCCCAAAATATCTATATTAAATCATGTTTAAATGATTCAGTGGGAATCCTAAAAAAAGACACTATTTTCAAATCAAATTCCTGGCATATCATCACAAAAAAACATTAAGTAATTACTGAATGACCTCTAAGACAACACCACTGTGTCTTTAACTTGGCTAAAACCAAGGAGTGTTTATGGCCGAGATGAAAGTAAAGTTTGTTTTATTTAACGACGCCGCTAGAGCACATTGATTTTTTATCTTATCATCGGCTATTGGACGTCAAACATATGGTCACTGTTTTTAGAGGAAACCCGCTGTCGCCACATAGGCTACTCTTTTTATGACAGGCAGCAAGGGATCTTTTATTTGCGCTTCCCACAGGCAGGATAGCACAAACCATGGCCTTTGTTGAACCAGTTATGGATCACTGGTCGGTGCAAGTGGTTTACACCTACCCATTGAGCCTTGCGGAGCACTCACTCAGGGTTTGGAGTCGGTATCTCGATTAAAAATCCCATGCCTCGACTGGGATCCGAACCCAGTACCTACCAGCCTGTAGACCGATGGCCTGCCACGACGCCACCGAGGCCGGTGGCCGAGATGACTTCATAATGGCAACTGAAACGACTGTTTGCGAACGATTTTCCTTTAAAATTATATTTAGCTGACTGATCTGTACTGTTCCTAATGGTTCAATTGTCTTTCTAGTGGAAACGATTCTTCTCACTGACGTTTCTCTAAAGGATCAATTGGCTCATTGATTTATCAATAATGGCGCATGCAGTCTTCAATGGGGAAAAATTAATCACCTTTCAGTTCGATCAGCAGAAAGGATTCATTGATTTACCAACTTCTTTTACTTTCTCCAGCCAGTGAGAAAAGATTATAATTATACCAAGTGCGGCAATGCTAAAGTAACACTTCAGCTGCAAGCGCTATTTTTAAATTCAGCACTAATTAAGTTCAGAGTGCTCGGCCATTGTAGCTGCTATGTCGAAGCTGTGGAGCTGTTGCCATAATGTTTTGGTGTGCGAGTCTGATCAACTGCTTCAAAAGAAATGATTTTCTGATTTAATTAAGTTTGTCGAGCATTGCTCACTTTAAAGGCATATTGTCACAGACAACTGGCCTATTTAATGATCTAACAAAGTATTACCTGAACGAAAATAATTTGATTTGTCCGTAAATGTATTTTATTCAACCATCTTCATAACCACCATACTCCATTTATTAACGACATTTTGTAAAAATAATTGAATTATGGCAATGGTCCATAATTCAAAAACTAAAATTGCTGAGAGGGATGACATGGATTTCACTCCATCATGGTTCAGTTAAGGTGATGCGGTAGCTACATTTGGTTTCCAAGAATTAATGTGATTTTTATTTACTATTCAATTTTAGAGAAATATGGTCCTTAAATCCGTGACAGTATGCCTTTAATCATCTGACCAATTAATCAAGTGTAAGTTTCCTCACTCAGGGATCGAAGAAGTGACCTGCAAAATGGAAAGGGCAGTCCATTTTTGAGGACTACATGCAGAAGTGTTTCCCATGATATTTTAAATCCAATGACCTGCGAAGGTCATATTTCTGTTATTTACAATGTGGGCGGGATGTAGCCCAGTGGTAAAGCACACACCTGATACGCAGTCGGGTCTGGGATCGATCCCCGTCGGTGGGCCCATTGGGATATTTCTCATCCCAGCCAGTGCACCACAACTGGTATATCAAAGGCCATGGTATGTGCTATCCTGTCTATGGGATGGTGCATATAAAAGATCCCTTGCTGCTAATGAAAAAATTTAGCAGGTTTCCTTTCTAAGATTCTGTGTTAAAATTACCAAATGTTTGACATCCAATAGCCAATGATTAATAAATCAATGTTCTCTAGTGGTGTCATTAAACAAAACTAACTTTTTTATCTTCTTGTTTTTTACAATTCAATTCTATTATATATTTTAATTCCATGATCCTCATTTTTCACACACTACCAGGTATGTACATCGATTTCAAACCATGCCCTCACCCTCTTATTACCAACTGCCTTTTTTCTTTTTAGCAGGACATACCAGGGTTTCAAAAAATTTCAAAAAAAATTCACTTGCCCCATATATTTTTCCACTTGCCCATACTTCTTACGGTAACCAATTGTGTTACTCCTATTTAATTTAATACAGTGCTTAATTAATGTAATAATACTGAAAGTAACTGATTTGATTGCACAAATAAAGAATTTTGCCAACAGGTTACAACACTTACTCAGGAAGTACTAAATGTATATGTCTGTCCAGTAGTATCCACTGTCTTCTCTATTTGTTGAATTAAACTTTATTTTTTAAATAGTGTCCATTTGTTGATTTAAACTTTATTTGTTCATCTCAACATAATTATTGTGTCGATGTATGTATTACTACTATTAGTGGCCGTGGATGTGGCGAGAACACTTTCCACTTGTGAGCCATTCTTTTATGGCTGGCATTGGTTGAAAAATGTTTATGGATTTTGGCCCATGTGTCATTATTGTGAGTATATTATTTAACATTCTCTGCCCCAAAACACTTCTCTGGGATGTTTTTACCCCGTTTATAGCTGAGAAAAATCTTGCAAACAGCCGTGGCTGGGCTCAAAGTAAACATGAGCTCTGTTTATGTTTTTAAAAAGTACATGTTTGGTAAACAACAGAAGGGGACGGGGTGTACATCGATTGCAGCCTTGTATTTTTAATTTATTGAGCATAATTTATTTGTTAAAAACTATTAATAAAGCAGAAAAAATTAATATATTCATGTATGCTTAGAGAGAATCGCACCATCATTATTATGGCATAGGGCTAATGAAATCTAACTTCACCTTAGCCGTTTATTTTACATGGACGTAGATTTACATTTGCAAAGTACTGAAAAACATTAAGCATGTTTTTGCTACAAGGTTTATAATATCTAAACTAAAATATCTTAAGAATACAGTTCATAATATTTATGCTTTGTTCAAGTGAACTCAGAAATTATAAAGGTGCTTTACGCCCCCGTTCATTTGCAAAGAGTAGATTCCAGAGTCCACCGCATTAACGTCATATATAATTTGAATATGACAATTTTTTTAAGGATTAAACATTTTGATAGCATTCACAAGGCATGTATATTTTATTTTTATTTAAAATACACCTGCGAAGTCACAGTATTGTCTCAACGCTCCATTATTTTTCAGTAATGGAGAGATGAAACCCTACTTAATTAACCCACTAAAATCATTAGTGTTAATTTCCTTACTAACATATATTCACATAAAATTATTACTCAGTGATGTATTTTAAGTAGGGCAATATCCTCGTAACTCTCCATTCCTGAAAAATAATAGGACTCGTCTCCATTATTTTTTCAGGAATGGAGAGTTACTCGGACATTCCCCTATACATAAGCTGTAAAGTGTATTGGATGCTATTTCCAAGTTTGAAGATCATCGAACTGATTACTTGTATGAATTCAGTCAAACATTCAGTGGCGGAAATACCGATCTTAGTCGATAGTAAAAGAGGAATAACTCTAAAGTTGTTATTGAACTTTTTAACACATTGTTTTCCGTTTTGGTGTTAACGCGTTGGCAAGAGTTCCGATTGTTCCAGCATTTAGAGTGAGTTCTCCTTAGAGCTATGTAAATGCTCGAACAATCGGAACTCTTTCCAAAGGTTTTACCGAGATTTGTAACAAAAACAAAAGAAAAAAAGTTTTAGGTGTTAGTTATATAGTCACTTGTCATCGGGCATATGCAGTTAACATAATTACTTGCCCGGCATGAAAATTCCACTTGGCACGGGCGTCGGGTGATGGGATTTTTGAACCCCTGCATACAGTATTGCTCTTTGCCAGCTTTTTTTTTTTTCTTAATTAAACAGCAAACCATGTTCCTATTTCGAGTTCTATTACTTCCATCTTTCCATGAATCAATGTTTATTTTCAATAGCCCAACTCAAAGTTCCATGACTTCCAATCTTGGAAAAGGATATTTGTAAATTCCATTACTTAGCAAGATTTTCATGACCAACAAAGACCCAGTGATTTTCCCGAGATCATGGAAAACGGACAGTATTTGCGAAATTCCCATTGTGAAATGGAATTTCCAGTCGGAAACAGAATTACAATTTTCAGCGAAGTTTTAAAAAATAATACCGATTTACTATTGTCAAATGCTGTAACTTGTAAGACAATGTTAGACTAAAAATAAACGTTAAACGCTGTAAAACTGACGATTAGTCCTGTTACATTACTGTTGGCAAAACATGTAGTGTCATATTTACTGGAAGGAAGGAAGGAAATGTTTTATTTAACGACGCACTCAACACATTTTATTTACGGTTATATGGTGTCGGGTTACTGGAAGGAAGGAAATGGTTTATTTAACGACGCACTCAACACATTTTATTTACAGTAATATGTGGTGTCGGACATATGGTTAAGGACCACACAAGATACTGAGGGAGGAAACCCACTGTCGCCACTTCATGGGCTACTCTTTTCGATTAGCAGCAAGGAATCTTTTATATGCACCATCCCATTGACAGGATAGCACATACCACAGCCTTTGTTACACCAGTTGTGGTGCACTGGCTGGAACGAGAAATAACCCAATGGCTGGACATATTTACTGGGTTTACTGCTTAGTACATTGCGCCTAAGCAGCCGCGACAGGTTTTTTACCAGGAATAAATTCAGCCAGCCGTTTGTCGCCAACACTTGTCTTAGGAGACTGATTTTTACGCTACACATTAAACTGAATGACGATTTTGGGAAGCAGTCAAAATAGTTTGTAAACATTTAGCGATAACGACTGGCTGAACGTAGCATGCTACTTTATTTCCGCTGTAGCATGAGAAATTGCAGACAACATTAGACTAAAAATAAATGTTTACGGTTTGTTAACCATGAGCCTCTTTAAGTAAACCAATCTACTTAGTTATTGGACAATTATGCTTTGTATATTCGTTAGAATTATGACCTTCGCTCCTGATGTATTTTTTGTTACTAACGTGTACTTCAGGGGACAATATTTCGAAATCTGAGGTAACCGGAAGTCGGTTCACGTGGTTTTTACCTAGGTAACCAATTGTTCGGTTACGTGAATTATATTTGCGTAACCCATGGGTTATCTGATCGGTTACCTCAAAATTACGTTGAAATTATATTTTAAATACATAGCTTTTAGCTGAAACATGAAGTTAAAACAAATACAAAAGAAAGCATTTACAAAAAAAATTAAAATGTCTTTAATGCTTGCTAGAGTTAACAATATTATAAAAGAACTGAATATTAGCCCCAGTACTGAAACAAAATACAGGGGCATAGCCAGAAATATTCTTAGAATTACGCACGCCAAAGGCGTGCCCGAGCAGGGGGATTCGGGGGGCCTCCCCCCTGTGAAAATTTTGAAACTCAGGACGCCTGTAGATGCATTTTTGAAAATCTTTTTTCAAGTCAATTTTAAGAGGTCTATTTTATAGAACAATTACAGACAGCCTCGACCTATTCCCGGATTTTGTTTTTGCATTACGCACATGCGCACTGTGCGTAATGGGCGTTACGCCTTTGAAATAGATAAATACTCATTTGTAGGAATTCCTTTTTGCGATTTGCGGTGGCTATGCTACTTTCACTACATCGATGGTACTTATATACTACAGTGACGTTCCAAATGTTGTTGTTTTTTAAAGCTCATTATGCGATGTTAGTATATTTCAATTTTTGTGACACTTTTGAATTCCTGTTTACGTTAAAACTGTTTTTAACATATGTAAAATTATAGCCAATCCAATAGTATGTCTACATATATTCCTTTAGAGATAAAATAGCAGCAGAAAATTTAGCCGTCCCAAGCGGTCCGAGCACATTTCTTTAAAACTGTTTTAAAACTGTAGACTGGTCGCAAGTTACAACTGTTGCAATATAACGTTGTTTACTGGTTTGCTGCGCATCAAGTATCTAAAAATCAGTCTAAAACATTTGTCGGAATACCAGTAGTATGTCTGCATGAATAAACTTCCTGTAATCGTGAAGTTTGCAAGTTTTAATTTCTGAACGTTTACAGGTCATGACGTAACCGACTTGCGGTTTGCGTAAATTTAATTTTGCGTAACCGACACGCGAACAGAACGGCGGTTCGCGTGAAATATTGTGCCCTGTACTTTGATTTAACGGCAAAAATTTATATATATTATTACCATATCGCTTTCTATGAAGTTGGTTGCTTGTTCAAGTCATTATAATTATAATTATAATATGTACCAGAAGAATCATCTATAAATAACATTTTCTCCTTTAATTTGTCACAACTTGTGTTAGTTAAATTTTTAATTACATATTGTATTCTGAAACGGAAATGAAACCGAATTTACAAAAACATGAATGGAAAATAGTTATTTTTTTAAAATGGAAACCCACTGGGTTTACCAACATAAATAACACTGTACTAGAAGCTAAATAATTATTTGATTTACAATTTGCACAGAATATACCATTCTAGGGAACATTTTGTTCAGAATGGCAACATGATTCATGATGCAAGTTTCAGAGATCACTACACAATTTTTAAACATTAAACAGTATTTGCTAAGTGTTTCCAATGATATTTTAAATACTATGGCCTAACCTGATGCATGACCTAAATTCACTGACCTTCTTGTATGTGACAACTCCGTCATGGTCGACTCGTCTGTGTCCAATCTTACGCTCATGGTCTCGCACCGACGACCTTGTCAACGTACCACCATCCTTGGCCTGAATATAAAATAAAATTAAATTAAATTAACAATAACTAAATGTGCTAGAATACACATAAAATCTGCATAGCCTACATGTATTGTTGCTTGCATAACAAAAACTGAAAAACAATATAAAACTACATCATCCCACAGACAGGATAGTACATACCACAGCCTTTGTTAATTACACCAGTTGAGGATTACTGGCTGGAACGAGTAATAGCTTAATAGGCCCACTGATGGGAATCGATACTACACTGACCAAATATCAACCTAGCACTTAACCTATATTCTACTCTTGCAAAAGAAAAAGGAAGGAAGGAAATGTTTTATTTAACGACGCACTCAACACATTTTATTTACAGTTATATATCGTCAGACATATGGTTATGGACCACACAGATATTGAGGGAGGAAACCCGCTGTCGCCACTTCATGAACTACTCTTTTCGATTAGCAGCAAGGGATATTTTATATGCACCGTCCCATAGACAGGATAGCATATACCACAGCCTTTGATGTACCAGTCGTGGTGCACTGGCTGGAGTGAGAAATAACCCAATGGGCCCACTGATGGGGATGGATCCCAAACCGACCACGCATCAAGCGAGCGCTTTACCACTGGGCTACATTTTGCCCCCCCCCCCCCCAAATTCTATTAGCAGCAAGGGATCTTTTATATGCACCATCCCAGGTAGGATAGCACATACCATGGCCTTTGATACACTAGTTGTGGTGCACTGGCTGGAATGAGTTTTTACTAATATTATGGTTAAAATGATGGTATACATATATATAGAAAAAATAGTTCAAGCCATGTAATTTTTTCCCAAATATCTCTTATCGTTTTTGCCCGAATTTGAGGATTTGCTCTAGGACCAGAGGAGGGGGGATTTGCTCCCTCCCCCAACCCTGTGTTGTACGCTTATTTCATGATGTTAACTAGGTGCTGCCACAAACATAAAATGTTCCTCTACCCATTCTTTATCACGATTATTGTATTTACAGGAATTGAACTTAACAATGGCACCGCCGATGGAAGTTTTACATCACTGGATACAGATTATTAGCAGGATTTCTGCCAGAGGATAAAACAGGTATGGTACCATACCCAAACTTTTTAGCAGATAATTTTTTTAAGTTAACCTCTCGACAAAATTAATTACTCTTATCACTACTGTATGCTCTTCATAACGCTAACCCTAAACTTAACCCATTTTCTTTCTTAAGACGACCAGAAACACATTGAATATATACAGAGACTGATATTCTAAACAAGAAAATACATTTAATATGTAAGTTTAATCGTAGAAATATTTTATTAGTCAGAAACATCTTACAATGCATCAAACTCAGGAATGTCCCTTTAATTTATTGGTATATATATCAGGGCTCGAATCGGCCTGTGGCCAGGTCGCCAAATGTGACCAATGTTCTGTTTGGGCTACTTAAATATTAAAAAAATAATGGCATTAGTTGCCTAAATAATATTAGGTGGGCGATCTTCTTTAAAGCTA
The DNA here is from genome assembly GCF_016097555.1 of Gigantopelta aegis. Taxonomy (NCBI): domain Eukaryota; kingdom Metazoa; phylum Mollusca; class Gastropoda; order Neomphalida; family Peltospiridae; genus Gigantopelta; species Gigantopelta aegis. Next base: position 2,396,961 of record NC_054703.1, read on the forward strand.
TAACCTATAAGCCACTATTAATATTTGTATTCCACATTAAAATCATGCTCGTGGTTCTCTTACCATAATTTGCCAACATCTATTATTATTTTTTGGGCCACCATATTTTTTTGTGAGTTTCGAGCTCTGATATATACATGTATATATAAATATTTACATAATTAGTACTCACATCAATGGATGGTACTTTCTGCTTCAGCTTCGTCGTCTTTGCACCTGAAATAGAAAGCAATATGAAGTTAATAACGAATACAGTAAAACCTGTCCTAGCGGCCACCTGTAATCTGCAGTCACCTGCCTTATATGGTCACTTTCTTTCCTCCCAAAGGATTTATAATGTAAATGCATCTGTAATAAGCGGTCATCTGTCTAACGCGGCCAGCGGCCACCTAAATCGGATCCCAAATAGCTAAAATACCTGTATTAAGCAGCAGGGGTATTTTAACAACAGAGACAAGGTGCAGTAAATAACCGATCTTCACACCTTCAAGAATACTATTACCCATTCAGTCCTCTACTGTGTATCAATTAAGAAAGTATGACTCTGCAATGCATCCAATTGCCTCTGGGCAGGCTACGCTTGACATTTGTAGATTCACTTAATATGACAATACACCGCATGAAGTAGGAATTAAATAATTAAACGTGGAAGTAAAAGTTGACATGCTGTTTGCATCGTTTGTTTTCAAGAATTTAGAAGATGACATCATCTTTTTTACGTGAAGATCAGTTTGAAGTAAGCATATATCTGTATGTACAATAGTGTTTGGTTACTATTTTGCATTTTGTACCTGAGAACATTGGTCGAGATCGTTAGCAATACCATCAATACTTTGAAAGATGTACAATATTCACAAGTTAGACCAAACATCAAATTAGGATCGTATCGGGTTGCATGGGTCTACCACTCGGTTAGGCCTACATGTTATGTGGACTACAATCAACACCACTATTTCTACTCCTATTTCTATTTATAATCTAAATACTGAAAACTAAATAATTTTCTACAAATCTGTAACAATACTACATGTTTAGTTATTTATTTTACCATCATTTGCAAACAAATTTACTGTCGTCTGCACACACATTGTGGTACGGTAACAGAAACGTTTCATTTATATACCTTTATTATACGCCATGATGTCATTGCATAAGCTGGTCTAGAGATTAACATGTGGAGGCATAGTAGATCAATTCTCGAAAGATTGTTTATAATTCTCCCAATTTTATTATTATTATTATTGCTGTGTGTGTATGTACGTGCGTGCATGTGATAATTATTAAATTATTATAATATCTATTCACTTTACTCACTTCACATCATTTGTATCTAGAAGGAGTTGGTTTTCTTTCCTTACAGATTTATATTTTAATTTTACAAGAGCATGAAGCAGGTCTACTCTTTGAGGCACATTTTGGAATTCAAAATAGAAGACCAAGACTAAGAACAGGGAAACGGAAGAAACAGTATCTGTATTAGATGATGAGCGGGACGTAGTCCAGTGGTAAAGCACCCGCCTGATGTGCAGTAGGTCTGGGATCGATCCCCGTCGGTGGAGCCATTGGGCTATTTCTCGTCCCATCCAGTGCACAACACGTCATATCAAAGGCCATGGTATGTGCTATCCTGTCTGTGGGATGGTGCATATAAAACATCCGTTGCTACTAATAGAAAAATGTAGCAGGTTTCCTCTGTAAGACTATAGGTCAATATTACCAAATGTTTGACATCCAATAGCTGGTGATTAATAAATCAATGTTCTCTAACTTTAACTGTATTGGATGAATATGATCAATACAGTCCAGTAGATGTTGACAATAATACTGAACATAGAATCAAACACTTATTTTGAAGTTGAAGGAAATGGAAATATTCTCGCTGGGTAAAAATTAAAGGAGGACAGAACCCCCCCACCCCCTAAAAAAGAAACCAGAAGTGAAAAAGAAAAAAAAACAGGTGGGAAACATGGTTACGATATAGGCTGGCCTGAGTACTTGGACTACGTGTAGGCCTATCATTGAGTATTGGTCGACTTTGCGAAAAGACATACCCCTTGTTTTAATATTATTTTAATAAAGATTTCAAGATTTCTAAAAAAATAATAAAGGTGATCCCCTAAATTGGGATAACATGTCTGCATGTCTTCTTTTTAGTTTCGTTTTTGTAAAGGCGGTGTATATATAATTTGGCGTCCCAGGGTTGAAAATGAGCAGTAGCCCTGTCGCCCATGGCGACCTTTATTGGCTAAGGGCAACTAAGAATTTTACAAAGGTAGTCCGTTGGGCGACCATTGATTTTGGTGTCTGGCGAGCATGGTACTAGTTAAAAAAGAAATACTGATACTGAATCGAATGTGACAAAACACACTGCGTCTATGTCGGCACAAACTACAGATCTGGTAGCAGAAGATCTAGAACATGTTCTATATTTTGACAGCGCCAACATAATGAATAAAGATAAAATTCATATAAAAACATATTAATTTATTAAGTTTTAAACCCATAACGTCTCAAATAACATTTTATTTGGGGTAAAAGTGCAGTGTAAATTAAAACAAAAATTATCTACAAAATACCATCAAACTGCATAGGTCAACTTTTGTGTGTGATACAAGTTTTAAGGCAATTGATAGAACATCCAAGGTAATCTGAATGACACAACCGTAATACATGATCAGGGCCATATTTGCACAAAGCAGAGTCGAATGGGCATTTGGCAAAACAGTGGATGATTCCATGGATCTCTATCTAGGAGAACAGCAACTCGTGAGGAAATCATTTGCTGGGAATTTCACCCCTCTTGTATCACCACAAAGTTTATTCCATCCATCTTGCATCGCCACAAAGAGGGCTGCCACTCCCAGACTAGTTCACTAAAGCACGCGCAGTTCTACAGTTTGTCTGTTTCTACTGCATTATCTTTTACCCTGTATTGAAAATGAGATTTAATATATTTAATTTGATGGTACTTTGTAAAGAGATGTTTATTTATACTGGATTGCTTTTTCATTTTTTTTATTTGAGTTGGTATGGTTTTGATATCAATTTTGGCTTTATTCATTATGAAGTTAAACGTCAATTCATCGATATTCTTTAACGTAAAAGGTTATTAATATTATTCAACAAAAAACCCACTATAGTTTTAATTGTGCAGTTAAATTCCAATGTGATAATCGGAAGGCTAGTTGAATTTGAGACGGGCCAGTAACATGTTTCTTCAACTGGGCCTGCTGGCAACCTTGATTTTCAATGACAAAATTTCATGTTAATTTTCAACCCTGGCATCCAAGAAAAATACTTTTAATGATAACACTACCACTTCCGTTATTTTTATAAGCAGTGATACCCCCAAAATGAAATGTTTCTAATATTTTATAAAGAATTACCAAATAAACAAATTAAAAATCATCAGTTACGACCAACTACATCTGCAATTGATAACAAAATATCAGACAAAAGTTAGTGAATACAAAGACTGATTGACCGACGCTGTTAAAATAGTGTTAAATTGCATTACGGTAACTATCGTAAGCTACTGAAGTTTTTTCACACCGGGGCTTGCTTTCTTTGATGTCGAGTGTGCTGACTGATCTATTTTTGTTTTCAGTGTGAAAAGAAGTGTTCAATATGAAATAGCTGAGCTGGGTTCTGTAAAATATAGTAGGATGTGGGAAAATAAAGAGGGATGGAGAAAAATACAGGGGGCGGCAAAATGCAATAGTGGGCTGGCCGTCCCACTTAAATGGAGCAGCGAGAACACTTGTCAACACAGAAACAAAACTAAATATAAAACCATTCGACCCTTTGTCCGCCCCAAGTACCAGGTTACAACATGCCCACTACCAACCGAAGAATGAAACGATATCGTTCGACAGTACGACACCAACAAAATATGAAATTACTCCATGGTGGATACAGGAATTTGAAAAGTGGGGTGCAATATGTAACAGAAAATTGAAAAACATTGGTGTGAAATTTTGTAGTTCACTAAATTTCTATCTTTCATTAATTAGTATTAGGCTACATTCAAGTATGGGATCTGTAGTTATTTTTAAAAATTAAATCAGAATATATCGATTAAAAACAAAAACAAAATCAGAATATATAACTTAAAATACTGGGTAAAAATAAAATGAAAAACAGTACCAATTCCAAATCAATTGATTTCATTGTAACCTAGAATAAGGTAATAATGTTGAAATTTCATTTTGTCACCGTCTATTTTGATTTTGAAAACGTGATGTCATTAATGCTGTATTTTTTCAAGATATAATTAAGATAGAGCCCAAATAACTGAGATTTAGTTTTGTAAAGTTATTACCTTTTATTTACCAAAAAATAAGACAAACTTCTTTTTTTTTCTAAGTAAAAAATTGTAGGCTTTCCCATGTGACGGCTCATATAGCTCCTCCTTTCCAATTCGGCGGACCAGTCAAAAATGCACCAAATTTCCTTTGTTCAAATTGCGCACATTTTTTCCTTTGGCATTAATCCTACGGAACATTCAAAATTCCATAGCACCGAAACTGGTCATGCTGCTGGTGCTCCCTTGCGCCTGCCAGTGCAGGCGGTCCCTTCTCTCACCCACCCCAAACCTTTCCTGTTCTGGGCGGAGGAGCCAGTCGAGGCGGGCACCTGTGCCCATGACAGGCGTGCACTAAAACAGCTTGCTCAAAATGTGCACGTTAAACACTCTAACCTGACCAGTAATTCTAAGCATGACCGAAGTTGTACTTCCAATACATCTGCGAGATTTTACAACCACATGACTTGTACAGCCAATCAAAACATGCATTTTACTGAGCTTATTTCCTGTCCATAAAACTTGAAAGTGAAAACAGAGTCTGTATCATGTGTATTGTTGTAAATGACGATGTGAGCAATTCCGTGGTGTCCGACATACATTTCAGACACTTCAAGCATGAACCTAACCCCCTCTTGGCCATGTGTTTTCTTTAAAGCAGTTTTTTGGTTTTGAAAGAAACCTTAAATATTAGCCATAAACTTTACTAGTTCAGTGCAAAAATTAACACCATTTAAAAATTCAAGGTAACACCTATAACTACATGGGGGGGGGGGGGGGGGGAATGTAGCCACTTTGTGACTAGTGTACAAGTACAAATGACAAGTGACACAAGAAAAATTGCCACTAGCTACATGTATGACTATGAGATGACAGCAACACAGAAAAAGTTCATTATTCTAAAACTAAAGGCATATAACATGGGGTTAACTGCGGCTGTGGAAGACCCCGGTGACTAGGGACCTGAACAAGGTGCAGAAGAAATATTTTAATATTTTTGCATTTATTTGTGATAAGTAACTTTATATTTATTGATTCCACACATTATCTCTGTAAAATTAACTAGAAAATTTCAAAATAGTAAAGTGATGCCACTGAATGTGAAAATGGTTTCTTCAAATATGACGTCACATTTACCATGTTAGTTGTGACCCTTTACAAATTTCCCAATTTATATATATATATTTCTGGCAGTAAATGCAATTACTGGGTTTGTTATTTTGTTATGAGATGAACAGTTAGTTGCAAGTATAATTTTTACCTTTTAAAACATAATCAACACATTTGGTGGGAAACTGCTTTTTGCACACTTCGATAAATTCCTCTTAATCCACGTATATGGATAAAAAAATTAATAATGATGGTCATAATTGGCTCTAGTTATAAAAAAGTATCTTAATATCACACTGGTATCGCATAAATATCAATACTTTGCCTCAAAATTGGAAAAAATAAACATGCTTTATGGTGTCTGACGTTCATGGTGTCGGATGTACACTATAAATGCACCACAGTAGCCAATCTAATTAAAATTAGCTCCACTATTACATGTGGATCTAAAGACAGCCAGTTGGAGCTCATGTCCACCAATCAAAACCTTACTTGCACAATCCTGCCAGTGATTTAAAACTAACAACACTGCGTAGTCCCCAAGGTCCAGGTAACATTTCGTCTGTAAATAATAATTTAAATATTGACCAATCACACTTCGCATTTTATAACGCTATTTGGGAGCATACAAATTCTAAAAATATCGGGCGAGTCTATTTTAGTGGCCGCAGTACAGCGAACCATACCAATACGTTATCAGTCTTCAATTTTACATTAAAAATTATTTATTTATTTATAAAAAAAAAAAAAAAAATCAGTCTTCAGTTTTACATTACAAATTATTTATTTTATAAAATAAAACATGTTTTAAGGCATTCGTAATTCACACGAAACATATCGTATACCCTCAGGATAATTCGGAATGTTTTCAAATTATTTTTAAATCACTGGCAGGATTCTGCAAGTAAGGTTTTGATTGGTGGACATGAGCTCCAACTGGCTGTCTTTAGATCCACATGTAATAGTGGAGCTAATTTTAATTAGATTGCACAGTAGGATGGCAATTATTACAATTTACATATTCAATAATTGTTTTTACATTTTTTAATCAACCATATAAAATTAACATCAATTGCTTCTTAGTCAGTAATATTTTACAACCAGTTAGCAGAAGTGGAGATCAAATTTTTTTATATTTTGGTGTCGGACGTATGTACATGTGTAACATGTAAATATTATGGACAAAAGTCTGCTTGAAATATAAATGTCTTTTATATGTTATATCAATTAACAAAGGACATTTCTGGGATTATTTCTTTATAAAGATTTTCATTTCTACTCACTTATGTATAAAAAATATGCTGATAAATGTGATAATAGAATTTTTCGTAAAATATTGCTGCATTCATGGTTGATGCATTATAAGTGACTAAAACACATCTACTAAAAAAGGATTAATGTAATATTAGACACTAGAGATAATAACCTTTCAAATAATACCAAACTTGTCTCACTTGAACGAGTTTTTAAAAATTACCTATTTCTTGACCAAGGAATTGCCTATATGTACAGATTTCTTGGTACTGCATTTTGTAGACAGCTAGTTCAAATTGAAGATTAATATATACTTATTGATATGTGGACATTATGCTATGACCAAAATTTATCAAACATCAGTGGAGAAAAACAAATTACTGTAAAATACTTTATTTTCGCATTTTTATAAAATTTGTGAAAATAAATTCCACATGAACTTAACGGCTGATAAAAATTGGACATTTAAAAAAAATGTAGTCTCGTTCAATCAGGTCCAAGACCTTGTTAGTTTCCGCTGCATTGGACTATAATAGTAACAATGCGACACTTAAAACTTTATGTCAAAAAGCCTTTAAAAGCGATATCAAAGTAAAGAAAATATACTACATAATAATAGACAATTTACGAAGTTTTGTGTGGCTTTCTTTCATAAGTGCTTGCGATGAAAGCACAGTATGTTAAAATGTGAAAATTTAAAAAAAATCAGGGTTCAACTTGTATGCTGTTGCGATACTATACTCGTAGTTCATATTGGGACTTCACAGTAAAGGTTTTATTTGCCTGTTGGTCAGCAGTACTGAATGAGTATTTTGACAGTAATAAATAACGTTTAAATCAAACTTGCGCTAGCATTGCGCCTGCAAATTCCATTTTGTTTTCGGGTTCGATTTTTATAACAAGTTTGAGGATTACAAAAAAGCACAAGGGGTAGTATAAGTACCTTGCGTAAGCTTACAGTATTTTGTAAACAAACATCAAAATGATTAACATCAGAATTCGCTAAAATGAATGCTTGCGAACCGACTCATTTTCATTAAATGGCGAAAATAAAGTATTTTACAGTATCCTTAGCCAGCTGTGGGGGTTTTTGTTGTTGTTTTTTAAACCCACTAGCCTATCGGGCAAATGGTTTTGCATTTGTCACTAGCCCTGCATTAAAAAGTACTAGTCCTGGGCGTCGGGCTAGTGGATTTGTCGAACTCTATTGATATACCAGTCATGGTGCACTGGCTGGAACGAAAAATAGCTCAATGGGCCCACCAATGAGGATCGATCCTAGACTCAAGAGTGCGCTTTACCACTGGGCTGCGTAACCGCCCCCCTGTGCAAGGGCAGAGTACTCCGGCTAGCCAGGGTCAGTGGCTTGGATTGATGTCTACCTTTCCGTAATGTGTAGACAGTTGATCTAGCATCATTTTCTAAATGAATATGAATTAATCAGTCCATGTTATTATTTAATTTGGGGTGTGTGTGTGTGTGTGTGTGTGTGTTTAAACACCAAAAGGCATCCAATCAGACTTTCGTAGGGGTTATTTTTCGTCTATACTACATTAAAATGACTCCCAAGTCATTCAACCACATTATTAAATAAAAGCTCATGTTGTCAATAAATGTGTGACCACATCCATGCTTATAAATCTTTTAACACGGAAGTAACATGGGACGACTTTCGGATGAAGATAACTTTTGTTTAGGAACTGCCCAACTTTGAGAACCGGTTTGAAGTCCCTAAAAATTAACTACTTACAAATCCAGCGTGCAGCATTGATTAAACATAAGCCTGTGCCATATTTAAACTTACCAATATCTGTACTATCATCCCCATCGCTTGTTAAGTCTGCATAATTCCGAGGGTCTACAGGAATTGAATCTAATGCACCAGCTGCAACAGCCATCTTGGAAAATGATTCTATCGATACTCCAATAAAATTGAACGATACTTATCTAGTACAACATATATAACGTAATTATACATGAATAATGTCAGCGACGAGCAAATTTATAAATTGGTCCCAATTTTAAGATCGAAATTATTATAGCTTCGAAAGAAACAGTGATTTCCTGAGATTTCTTCGCTTAATCATGTTGTCGACAAAGTTACATCAATGCGCATGCGCTAGGAGCAACACAAGTCTAGCTACTTCTGACATTTTTGACCTGTAGGTAGAATAAACATTGTATTCATTTTATGAAAACTCTGCTATTAATTTATTATTATGGCACTGGTACTTACATTAAAAACAAAAACAAAAAAAACTTAACTTTTATTTTCCATGAAATGTTTTCTAGTGGCGTATAAGGTGCCAAAAAGGGGGAGGCACACTTTTATATTTTACACACTTTTACACAATTATAAATAAACAAAGCAAATATAAAGCAAAATATCTCAAAAGAGGGGGGCACACCCCCCTTACCCCCCCGTTTCCTACGCCAGTGTTTTCACAGTTTACCGATGCAAATAATTTTGAGGTGGTGGGAGTGCCAGGTATTGGGGTTGGTAGGTGTGGGGATGGGTGGGTGAATATATCTTCAACGCTGTATATAACGTGTAGCTTATCATGTTTATCAAATCAACAGTTGTGCAACACAAAATGTGGTATTTTTCATACATTTAATGTGTTGTAACACAAAGTCCATTCTTTATAAAATTACTTAACGCTCTCCCCCCCCCCCCACACTACACATTCCCAGTGTCACTGTGATGTATTTTTACCAGTATTATTGCATTACAGACCCATAGGAACCGGGGGGGGGGGGGGGGTCCTCACCCCACCCCAATCGAGGACAAAAATATATGTGTTTTGGGTTGTTTTTTGTTTGTTTTTGTTGTTGTTGTTTGTTTTTTGTTTTGTTTTTTTTTAATTATTATTTTTATTTTGTTGTTGTCATAATCTATATATAAAGGGGGCGGGACGTAGCCCAGTGGTAAAACACTCGCTTGATGCGCGGTCGGTCTGGGATCAATCCCCGTTGGTGGGCCCATTGGGTTATTTCTCGTTCCAAGCCAGTGCACCACGACTGGTATATCAAAAGCCGTGGTCTATGCTATTCTGTCTATGGGATGTTCATATAAAAGATCCTTTGCTACTAATGGAAAAAATAAGCGGGTTTCCTCTCTCAGACTATATGTCAAAATTACCAAAAGTTTGACATCCAATAGCCAATGATTAAGAAATCAATGTGCTCTAGTGGTGTCGTTAAACAAAAACAAAATTTAACTATATATAAAGACAAAAATCAAATCTGGCTTGTGCCACCCTCTAACTAGATACTCTGACTACCGCACCAGAGATTGTCCCCACCGACACCAATCCCCTCCAAATATCGTTCTTACGGGCCTGGATAATTATGTTTGTATAGACGAATTTAGGTTTGGTTTGGTAATTTAAATTACTAGATTAAAAACATCTATTAAAAACAAAATATAGCAATGACTGGTTTATTTAGTCTTAGGCCTAAAAATAATATAAATAATTTGTAAAAAAAAATTAAACAAAATCAAACAAAACAAAAAACAAAACAGTTGTGTTCCCGGGTACCCGACCCTATCTAGCATAGGCGTACGGGCTCCATTTTTCGTAAGGGTGAGTTGTTTTTGCCAGAATTAAAAAAACAAAATGCCCGAATCACCACGCATTTTTATACGGATTACAACTAATTTTGAGGGTAGAATGATGGAAATACGTGGTTATAAAAATGTATCAGCTTAACACTTTTCCCGAATATTTCTATAATTTTTGCACGAATTTGATTTTTTGCTCCAGCAACCTCCCCACCCCCGACCCCTGTCTCGTACGCTTACGATAGCTAAGCGGTTTTGTTTTCAATATTTTTTTTTACTTCGATTATTTATTAACATGTAGGTGAAAAAAAAGTAGGTACATATGTATATACCGCTAGGATACTTTAATATCTGGGATTAATGGAATTTTATCTGGACCCACATGCATGAAAGAAAGAAAGAAATGTTTTATTTAACGACGCACTCAACACATTTTATTTACGGTTATATGGCGTCAGACATATGGTTAAGGACCACACAGATTTTGAGAGGAAACCCGCTGTCGCCACTGCATGGGCTACTCTTTCCGATTAGCAGCAAGGGGTCTTTTATTTGCGATTCCCACAGGCAGGATAGCACAAACCATGGCCTTTGTTGAACCAGTTATGGATCACTGGTCGGTGCAAGTGGTTTACACCTACCCATTGAGCCTTGCGGAACATTCACTCAGGGTTTGGAGTCGGTATCTGGATTAAAAATCCCATGCCTCGACTGGGATCCGAACCCAGTACCTACCAGCCTGTAGACCGATGGCCTAACCACGACGCCACCGAGGCCGATCCACATGGATGAATGTATATAGTTATGGAAAGCACTTGAGGACGAATGTACATTTTGGCTTTCTTCTGGGTGTTTTTTTTGTTTTTCTTTTCTTTCTATATAAAGAATTTAAAGATAAAAATATGGCTTGTGCTCCTCACTTTCAGATAGTGTTCCTACGACAGGCCCGTAGGAACCGTGGGGGGTAGGGGGCCCACTTGTGAGCCTTTTTTTTTTTTTTTTTTTTTTTTATCGCATTAATGTTTGCCATTGTAACCAAAATCTGATATAGAGTTTGAACCCGATCCGTCAGTGCCACCCCCCCCCCCCCCCCACACACACACACACTCCGAAAGTAGTTCCTGGGGGCCTGTATACGGACGTGTAATGAGAATGCGTCTGGCTTAGAACTTTGTAAATTTACAGGCGAATTGATATTTGAAAGCTGGGAGGGGTACAATTTCTAGATAGTAGGGTGCACAAGCCAGACTTTTTATTTTTTTAATATATATATTGAGCATAGGATTAAAAAAAAAACAAAAAAAAAAAAACACCCGTAGGCTACATTTTCGTCAAGTGTGTGTGTGTGTGTGTGTGTGTGTGTGTGTGTGTGTGTGTGTGTGTGTGTGTGTGTGTGTGATTTCCCACCACACCCCTCCCCGGTTCTAAAGGGCCGGATTTGTACGCGTTATTGCATTATAAATAATAGTCGCACATTTAAATTATATTTTAGACGATAAACTGTTGCTGAAACGAACGGCGTTAGACGAATCACTGGGGCGTATTGACACAGGGACGAGTTCAAGGTAACTTTTGGGGAGCGAGCTGCCTACACAGATTGAAGATATTTGACCAATGTTCGGGGTTAAATGGTAGGGGACAACTCGGTCTTGGGACGAGTTGGTACCGAAGCCAGTTAACCCGCACTCTCTTGCAGGTGATCGAAAAAAATCGATCTGCAGGAGCCAGACTGGGAGGATCGATTTTGTGGTCACCTCACTTCTAGCTGCACTATTTCGAAGCCTGTTAACCACTCCATGTGCGTGCTTTGCGACATTTTGTTGTTTTGGATCGGTCAGCCATGGAGGTTAAAACAAAGCTTCAGAAAAAAAGGGAGAGTGTTAACAGGCGTACATTTAATAAATGGGATTTCAAAGACGAATTCATAATTTTGAAGATGGATGATCAAGGCAACATTACAAAACTCCTGTGTAAAATATGTGCTACTCACTTGACAGATATCATCAATGAGGCCCACCGACGTAATATGAAAGGCGTTGTTGTCGATGGGATTGTGAAACTGGCCAGTGGAGTGGAATGCATACACAAAGGAAATTTGTGCAGACACATCAAGACTGGTGGACTGCATGACTGGGCAAAAAAGAAGTATGGTATGGAAAATATTATCTCCCCCAGTCCATCAACGTTTTCTTCAGGTATGCTATTAAAGTTGCAATCTCGGGTATAACTATTTAAAGAGGCAGTTTCAAAGTTTCATAATGATCAAAACTATGTATCAGGCCTATTTTGTTTTTAAAAAACAAACATATACCTTGAATTATAAATGCATATTAAAAATTATAGCCAAATAATTTCATGTACTACCACTGGCGTAGGAAGCGGGGGGTGGGGGCCGGGGATGGGAAGGGGCATGTTCCTTTCTTGATCCAATAGCAGCAGCGATGATCATGGTTTATATATACAATGTATATATAAAGTAGGGTGGGTAAATATATAAAAACCATCGCGGCTGCTAAAAAGGGGGGGGGGGGGGGGGGGGGGGCACATACTCCCGCCACCCCGCTTCCTACGCCAGTGTTTTTGTTATTTGCAGAACAGGTTTCCTTTTCTTTTTATGTTAGTCCAAACTGGAATTATTTAAAATAAATACAAAAAAAGTGGGACGCTGGTTTGGGATATAGACTGCATGTTTTTAATAAGCGCTTTTTAAACATTGGTGGGGGTTTGGTTTTTTAAAAAAAAAAAACACCCCAAAAACCCCCAAAAACTAAAACAAACATTTTAAACAGTAAAATCATTACCTGTTGTAAATAAAACCGTGTAGACCTATAGAATTAATAACGGCAATGGGGTAACCGTTACTAATCATAATGTGCATTGCTTTAGGCTATGCTGCCTCATGTTCAGCCAGCTAACGGTCGCGAACTATTTTATTGGTTCCCGACGTAGCTATTTAATTTGCCAATTGATTTACCATGAAGCGCATAAATCAGTCTAGCGGTCTTTTTTCTGCTCGCTGCCTGTCGTAGACACATCCACCGGGGAATCTCGGAGAATGTGCCCAAGACAGTCGTGCTTGAACTTTTCAGTGGACGTAAGCACGAGTCAGATTGTTGATTGATTGATTGACTGATTTTCTGCTCGGTCTGGCTGATCTCAACCATGTGTTTTCAAAAGTTTGATCTACGTAAAATCGTTTTGAGGGGCGGGACGTAGCCCAGTGGTAAAGCGCCCGCTCGATGCACGGTCGGTCTGCGATCGATCTCCGTCGGTGGGCCCATTGAACTATTTCTCGTTCCAGCCAGTGCACCACGGCTGGTATATCAAAGGCCGTGGTATGTACCACCCTGTCTGTGGGATGGTGCATTAAAATATCCCTTGTTGCTAATCGAAAAAGAGTAGCCCATGAAGTGGCAACATCAGGTTTCCTCTCTCAACACCTGTGTGGTCCTTAACCATATGTCCGACGCCATATAACGTAAATAAAATGTGTTGAGTGCGTCGTTAAATAATTATAAAACATTTTTTTTTTCTTTTTTTTTATTGAATTCAGCCCATGTTGTGGGAAAGACCAGTGTTTGAATAGATTTAACTCAAATTGGCTGTACAATATGCTAATAATGATCGTTTATTTATTTAAAGGGACAGCCCCTAGTTTCAAACCGTGACAATTAACACTAAGTTTAGTTAATCTACAAACCTGTAACACATTTGGATAAGTTACAATTTAGTGAAACATAAGTCAGTGACTTTGAAATGGTGAAATGCCCTCTAAAAATAGACTAAAACTCGACTCCATAACTGTTACTTCTCAGACGCATGTGCGTTTTTAAAATTATGAGAAATGCATTTTGTGATATTAAACACTTCGAATGTACGGAAATTGATAATCTAAATCATAAAATCTAAGTAAAGTATGATTTCAGTTATCAAAAAACGGCTATAATAGTCATAAATATGCCTTAGTGTTCAAAAACTAGGGTATGTCCCTTTAACTTTAGACTTCACATTGGGGATGGGGGGGGGGTGGGGGTGGGTGGGTGGGTGAGCAGAGTGATTAATTACTTCCCTAACTATTTCAATATGGAGCGCCGTTTAAGATATTACCCACGGATTTTCCCCAGGATTTTTCGCAATGTCCGATCGAAAAAAAAAAGTTTTTGTTTGACGACACCACTAGAGCACATTGATTTATTCATCATCGTCTATTGGATGTCAAACACATGGTCATTTTGACGGTCATAGAGGAAATGTAGCGGGTTTCCTTTCTAAGACTATATGTCTAAATATTTAATTATGTCTGTTCTAATAAATTAATTTAACAGTGGTGTAGGCCTACTGCATCATTCAGTGGCCTGCAAAATATCCCAAATATGATTTGCTCGCGCTAATTTTCCCAATCCGATCGGACATTCGTCCCAGCCAGTGCACCACGACTGGTATATTAAAGGCCGTGGTTTGCCCTCTAAGACTATATGTCACACTTAACAAATGTTTGACATCCAATAGCCGATGATTAATAAGTCAATGTGCTCTAGTGGTGTCGTTAAAAAAAAAACACCCTAACTTTTGATTAACATATTGAGATTCAGAAATTACAGATTGATATACCTTTATCATTTCAGGCGCGTGTGCAGAGGTTTTTAGGTGGGTCGGGGCATGCTCCCCAGGAAATTACATTTTAAAAATTCGATTGGAGCAGGGGGTCGACCCCCCCCCCCCCTTCCCTCTTCTACATAAGGACCTGCATTTCACATGAATTGAACGTATAAAATCAAGTAAACCTATTTTGATTACAAATTAACCATAATGTTTAGTTTTGTTTTTACTGATGTTCAGTTTATTATACGATTTTTTTAATTCATATTTCAAAGGATGGGACGTAGCCCAGTGGTAAAACGCTCGCTTGATGCGCGGTCAGTCTGGGATCGATCCCCGTCAATGGGCCCATTGGGCTGTTTTTCGTTTCATCCAATGCAGGCCGTGGTATGTGCTATCCTGTCCGTGGGATGGTGCATATACAAGGTACCTTGCTACTAACGAAAAAATGTAGCGGGTTTCCTCTCTGGGACTATGTGTAAAAAATTACCAAATGTTTGACATCCAATAGCCGATGATTAATAAATCAATATGCTCTATTGGTGTCGTGACCGGCCTCGGTGGCGTCGTGGTTAGGCCATCGATCTACAGGCTGGTAGGTACTGGGTTCGGATCCCAGTCGAGGCATGGGATTTTTAATCCAGATACCGACTCCAAACCCTGAGTGAGTGCTCCGCAAGGCTCAATGGGTAGATGTAAACCACTTGCACCGACCAGTGATCCATAACTGGTTCAACAAAGGCCATGGCTTGTGCTATCCTGCCTGTGGGAAGCGCAAATAAAAGATCCCTTGCTGCCAATCGGAAAGAGTAGCCCATGTAGTGGCGACAGCGGGTTTCCTCTCAAAATCTGTGTGGTCCTTAACCATATGTCTGACGCCATATAACCGTAAATAAAATGTGTTGAGTGCGTCGTTAAATAAAACATTTCTTTTTTGTTGAGATCGTCTACCGAATTAGGTAATCCTTTGTGAACTGTCTCCCCTGTTACATTTTCACTGTTAATGGTCTCCCCTTTTTCCATTGCAACCAACTGCAGTTCCTCTAATATGATGTATCGATGTGCTCTAGTGGAGTCATTAAACAAAACAAACTTTAACTTGTCTCCCGCTTCTATGCCCTGTGGCCCTTAAAACATTTTTTATATTGTTTTGCTTATTGTGGTAATGGTGGATGCATTGTTTTTTAATGTTCAGTATATTATACGATTTTCCTAATTCATATTTCAGCTGGGGAATATGCCACTCAGACGAGCATTGATACCGTTATCTACACGGATACTCGTACTGAATACAAACATCTTTTCAACACGGCGCTCTTCGTCGCCAGACAGGAAATGTCGCTTGCGGAATTTCCACGACTGATCGACCTACAGAGCAAAAATGGGATGCATTTCGTCACTGGCAGAGATTGTGAAAAGTGCTGTCGACAATTTGTGTCCTTCCTCGCGACTGTTTTACGCGGTGATATTGAAATGATGATGAACAGAGCGAACTTCTTCTCTGGTTTCATAGATGGCCCACAATCAAGAACTACTGGGTCAGAAAAGGAACTTACTTATGGGAAAATTGTCGTTAATGGATGCCCAACGGTGCTCCTTCTGAAATGCCAGGATTTGTCGGAGATCGAAGGAGATGATGATGCCCAGTGTGTGAAGAGTGTTTACGACAAAACATTCTTAGATGTGTTTAACATGCCACCAGAAAGGTACGCAATGCTGATGGTTAGTGTCTGTACAGATCGTCAGAATGTGTACAACACTGCATGCAAACAATTGAAACAGGATCACGATCGGGAATGGCTGTTGATTAATCACTGTCTGAACCACCATCTCGAATTGGCCATAAAGGATGTGTTCATGTCAGATGCTGCGTTCCGAGATATTGATGACATGATGATGAACATATACCACCATTTTAGAAACAGTGGCGAAGCCACACGAATATTCGTTGGAACAGCGTTTGCTCTGGGAGTAATTTGTGTAACGTTCGTGAAGGCCCATGGAACGCATTTCCCAAATCTTAAGTATCGAGCATGTAAAGCAATGCTGATAAACTATCTTCCATTCTGCAAGTATTGCGAAAAAATGATCGAGATGAAAGGGGCTTGCAGGGCTGACGCTGAAGCGGAATTGAAAGATCACCTCAACAAACTCATGACCTACACGTTCCTAACTTCTGTGAACTTCTACCGACAAGTTCTACGAATCACAACACGCTTGGCATATGTGATGCAGAACAGTTCGGTTTTACTAACTGACGTCATGGATGCAATGGCAGAGGCCATTCGACATCTGAATGAGCTTGCAGAATCAGAGGTCGACTTGCCATTTGAGGCAAAGATTGGTGAAGATGATTCTGTCATGATATATGCAAAGGCAACCAACCTACCAGTAACCCAAGCGTTCAGAGAAAAACACCAGCTCACAGAAAAGATAAAGAAGAGAGTTGCACAACTGACACAGGTTACAAAACAAGAGGTCCGTCTGAAGAATGTGAAGCAAGGTCAAGACTCCGTGAAACGAATCAAAGATAAATTGATTCCTGCAGTTATTAACGCTATTGACCCCCGTTTAGTTCCATTTCAATCGGAAGAGGATATCTACAATTCTGTCCAGCTTGCAGACCATTCAACATGGGATTTTGATGACAACCTGTTTGGGATGGACAAAATAAAGAAGCTGAGTGAACATTTCCACGTCTGTCTAGAATTTCATGGCTACAACATGAGCAAAGCAATGTCCGAGTTCTTACAACTGAAAGCTCTGATTCGTCAGAAGTATCGTAATCACATCAACAAACTCCAGGTGTGGAAAGCCATATTCGTGCATTTTGGTGGAAAATTTCCTCATATTCTGCTGCTGATTGAGTTGTGCCTTTCCCTGGCGTGGTCGTCATCGACAGTTGAGTTGGGATTCAACGTCTGCAGCCGCATATTAACAGACGGTAGGGCGACGCCCAAGAAAGGCGCTTTGGATGATCTACTGATGCTGCGTGTCAACCTACCGGCCATGGAGGCCCTGGAACCAGAATATGCCAATGATCTGGTGAACAAGGCAGTCGATCTGTTTCTCTCCAAGCCCAGGCGACAGTGTGGCAAGCCCAGAAATCGCGCGATAGTTCCGGAGGAGACCAAACACAATTCTGGATTTCTGCCCACGCCTTTCAGTGCCTCGACAAATGAGCTTCTGGAGGACGAGGATTTCCTCATGTTGAGCGACAGCAGTGAGAGTGATAGCGAGTCCAGCGATGAATACCACAATGACATGGACGCCGATAGTCAGGTGTCCAATGATTATGTCATGGAAGCCGAGGCCCAACCGACTTGTGATGATGAAGAATGTCCATTAACGTTCAAGGTGGAACCTGCATGGGATTAGACTGAGATAACTACATGTCAGGAAAAATGATACAAAGTACGAAATCCCAAAATCAGCTGTTGTTTCAGCAATTGTGTCATGGAAACCGCTGTCCAGTCATCTTGTGATGATGCATTGGAGTGTGTCCATTAACTTTAAGGTAGACCCTGAATGGGAATAGACTTGATAGTTACATGGCATGAACACCGATGGTCAACTGCTGTTTGAATCCTTGTGCAATGGAAACCGTTTGTCCAGCCATCTTGTGATGGTAGAGGATGTCAGTTAAGATTTAAGGTAGAGTAGAACCTGTTTGGGAATAGCTTGAGAACTACATGCCATGAAAAAAAAAAAAAAAAACACAGAAAAAACCCAACCAGCAACTAGAATAAGAAATACCATGATGACATGGAGACCAATAGTCAGGTGTTTCAATGATTATGCCAAGCAACCCGTTGTCCAGTCATCCTGTGACGATGTAGAATGTTAGTTAACTTTTGAAGTAGAATCTGAATGGGAATAGATTGAGAGCTACTTGTCATAAAAATTATACATATTAAGTAGATCTATACCATGATAATATGAACTGTTTGGTATAGTATAGTTAATTAATAAAACGGTTAAATGTGATGGCTATTATATATATAACGGGCGCAGCCATTTTGTACCATCTCAGTGAGTATGATGATGATGATGATGATAACTAGTTTAACGTGCCCATATACCACTAGGGTTTCGAACACGCCCATCCCGAGTCCGACCTCCGATAAGATCGGTGACCTGACTCGGGATGGAGCGGGGGGGAGGGGGGGGGGGTGTGAAAATGGGCAGAATTTTGAAAATAGCAATTAGTAAAAAAGTTAATAGATTAAAGAAAAAAAAGAAAAAGGTTACAAGCCAAAAATAAAAAAGAATTGACTGCTCGGCCGAATATTTATATAATTTGGAGCATTTTAGAAGGACAGTCCAAAATTAAATAAGAGAAAGAAGAGAGGATCGGACTATTTAATAATATTACAAAAAAGATGTAATTTCGACATAAAATTTTGAACGCAGATCTAAACGTTTAAAGTCCGATCGATATGTCCACGCGAGTGGCCTCGTTAAGGCCGTTTGGGTGCACAGCTTAAAGGGACGAGATGGGTTGCATCCCGTCAAGAAAACCCCTAGATTGACAGTCGATAGACGTTGAAGGTGTAGTGCTGTGCTGAAATACAGATCTTGAGAAGCCGGATTCGTCTGAACGAGTAGAGTATCAGACTAGGGTATAGTCCAGTCGTCATGGGTTGGTATAGTGGTGCGGACGGGCCCGACTCCGGAGGATACGAGATGGTATCACTATAAAACAATGTAAAGTCTAGAAAAAGAGTAGTAGGGGCCGACCCCGCTTCCTATTTCTTCTTAGAGTGGGGCGGTCAATCTTCCAGTGCTGCTAGGACAGGCTCGGGCATCGCGAACAACCGTGGCGTTCTGCAGAATGGCCGTCATACGAGTCACGAAAAAACAAGTCAACATAGTCAGACGGAAAAAAACGTGGAGGCGAGGAATCTCGCTGAAAAAGAATCCAACCTGGTGGTGCAGACTGTCGAAACGAGAAGCGTTCCAGCGTTCAATCAGTTCCAATGGCCGCATACGTGAGTACGCCCTCTGGCGAGCTGGTGGTTACGTAATACTTAACGCGTAACGTCAGGAATGAGCCTTAGAACTAGAGAAACACAATCTACCTGTTTTTTGCGGGATGATAAATAGTCATTCATTGCAATGTTCTGTAATAATACACATCCCAGTAAGCTGGCAAAAAGTATTATTATCCAGCACTATATATATTATTTTTCAATACAAAATGAAATACCATTGTCAAAGTGGCTACACAACAAGTCGAAATAATTAACAATGTTTTGTCCGTGCAGTAACCTACGTACTGAAATGATACACGAAGTGTTTTCTTAGTTAATTGGTCTATGCTGTTAGTTGCTTCTACCCGTGATTCGTGATTGGCAGGTGTGTATTTGATTGGTAACCAGACGAGCCAATTAATTGACGCTGTCTAGACACAAAAATACATCCCGGTATTGTGGAATATTACCTGTCGCCCCTAAAATGGTAATGGACATGGTTTATTACTGTAAATAGTTCTGTAAAACTATTGATTAAGTAGACTGTTCCATCTAAAACCATAGAACTGACCAATTACGTAGTCCCAAAGAAAAGAAAATTATCACTTTGGTATCGTGGGTTGTCGTTTTTGCTCCAACGTGGCATATCAATAGGCTTGATAGTGTACATTTTTCCTTTGGATTATTTAACAGAGAAAAATACCATAACCCCATTTTGTTCCGTTAATGCAACATATATTTAGTTAAATAGTTTATTATATTATTACGTCATTTATGCTGTTTTACAAGTCAGGTTGATCAAAGAGAAGCGCCGTGTCGAAAATTACTGCCTTTGTTTACACTGTACATGCAGGAGATGGTCAGGAGCTGACGTCACTTCGCCCCAAACTATCCCACCGGACGTCACAAAAACGAAACAAAATGGCTGCCCCCAGTTAGCAGGAATAATCATGTTTTTTTTATTAACTCTAAAATTACGCGTTTTTCATTTGCTAAAGTGTCAGTATGAGTTGGTGGTCCGGGTATGAGTTGGTGGTCCGGGTATGCATCTTTCCAACACATAAGGCTCTTGTTTGAGTTGACCCTACCTTTAAGGTAGAAACTGCATGGGAATAAATTGAGAGTTACAATGTTATACAAATTATACAGAATAAGTATAGCATGATGAAAACAACGCCAATGGTCATTCAACTGGGGTCCAATACGTATCCCATGGAAACCATTGTCCTGTGATGACGAAGCATATGACTTGTCGTCTTAAGTTACAACCTACATAGGAATAGTCGGGGTTCGACAAATGCACTAGCCATCGGTCCCGGCTTGTGTATTGTAGGTCTGGGCTACTGGACATCATCAACTGTAATACTGTATTACGTAGAACACTAGCCAAAGCTTCTGTCGGGGCTAGTGACTTTCTCAAACATTGTCAAACATTTGAATAGACCGAGACTTTCATGACAAATACAAAGCCATTTGCGTGAGTCAAATTGGGGCTGTGAGCTAATATTTGAAGGATAAAAGTGATTCTTCTGCTGGTGATCCCAATTCTTTACTATCTTTCAAGAAGAGAAAGAAAGAAAGAAATGTTTTATTTAACGACGCGCTTAACACATTTTATTTACGGTTATATTGCGTCAGACATATGGTTAAGGACCACACAGATTTTGAGAGAAAACCCGCTGTTGCCACTACATGGGCTACTCTTTCCGATTAGCAGCAAGGGATCTTTTATTTGCGCTTCCCACAGGCAGGATAGCACAAACCATGGCCTTTGTTGAACCAGTTATGGATCAGTGGTCGGTGCAAGTGGTTTACACCTACCCATTGAGCCTTGCGGAGCACTCGCTCAGGGTTTGGAGTCGGGTATCTAGATTAAAAATCCCATGCCTCGACTGGGATCCCAGTACCTACTAGCCTGTAGACCGATGGCCTAACCACGACGCCACCGAGCACGGTCCAAGGAGAGAATGTACAGTTGGACAACGTGTTTGAGACATAGACATTGCTATCGGTTATATTGTAGTATACAAAGCATGTCATTAACTTTTAAAGCAGAATCTGACATGGAAATATGAAGATTGAAACCTGCATGCCGTAGACACGGGGGGCGGATCCAAGAAAATGTTCGGGGGCAAGGGAGAGGACTAGAGGGAAAAGACGACATGAACCAGCTCATCAAAAGGGTATCCCAATTAAATATATATATAATATTAAAAAGGGAGGAAAAGGCTCTTGAAATATATTTTTAAGGGGACGGGTCACCTCTCCCATCCTTCCTCTTGGATCCGCCTTTGTGACAAAGACGGTGACTCGGACTCGCAGTTAATGAACTAAAATAGGTTTTCAGAGCAGCAGATAATTCAAGACCAATAAAAATAGGGCCGTACCTAGGAATTTTTGTTGAGGTGTGGGGGTGTGACAACTGAGTAGTTATAGTCTAAAACTCCTTAAACGGTTAAGAAGAGAATTTGCTTTAACTTTCTATAATGCTTTCCGGATTTTGTTTCTGCAGGGACTGCTCCCTTGCCCCCCCCCCCCCCCCCCCCCCCAGCTACGCCCCCGAAAAAGAAAGATTTTGTAATCAGCAAGATAGTGAATTTTGATTCTCACTTTCCTGAAGTTATTTCTACGTGTTGGTGTTTAATCATACTTCTGTTTTCTGAGGTTAAAATATTTTTAAATGTTATTTGAAAGACATTTATTTCATTCGTGTGTTAAACATTTTAATTATTGTTGCACAGGGCCAATCTAATTAAAATTAGCTCCACTATTACATGTGGATCTAACGGCAGCCAGTTGGAGCTCATGTCCACCAATCAAAACCTTACTTGCAGAATCATGCCAGTGATTTAAAAATAATTTGAAAACATTCAGAATTATTCTGAGGGTATACGACTTGTTTCGTGTGAATTACGAATGCCTTAAAACATGTTTTATTTTATAAAATAAATAATTTGTAATGTAAAACTGAAGACTGATTTAGTTATTCTTTTTTTATATAAATAAATAAATAATTTTTAATGTAAAATTGAAGACTGATAACCCATCCCGTACGTATTGGTATGGTTCGCTGTACTGCGACACTAAAATAGACTCGCCCGATATTTTTAGAATTTGTATGCTCCCAAATAACGTTATAAAAGGCGAAGTGTGATTGGTCAATATTTAAATTATTATTTACAGACGCAATGTTACCTGGACACTGGAAACTACGCAGTGTTATTTAGCAATCTGATTAAAATTAGTTCTACTGGTCTAAATAAGGCATTCGTAATTCACATGAAACATATCGTATACCCATATGTAAAAGTGGAGCTAATTTTAATTAGATTGGCACAGAGCGTG
The DNA here is from genome assembly GCF_016097555.1 of Gigantopelta aegis. NCBI lineage: Eukaryota > Metazoa > Mollusca > Gastropoda > Neomphalida > Peltospiridae > Gigantopelta > Gigantopelta aegis. Next base: position 2,420,110 of record NC_054703.1, read on the forward strand.
TATTTTATCATAAACAAAATGAGCTAACGAGAACAGTCCCTTTAAAGGGACATTCCTGAGTTTGCTGCATTGTAAGATGTTTCCGACTAACTAAATACTTCTACGATTAAACTTACATGTTAAATATATTTTCTTGTTTAGAATGTCAATGTCTGTATATTCAATGTATTTCTGGTCGTCTAAATATTTGTAAGAAGCCTAAACTGGATCGTACGAAAAAAAATATTTTAGGAAATAAAATGAAATTTAACCTTGTACAAATATTAGACCGATCAGAAACACGTTTAATATACAGCCACTGATATTGTATGCAGGAAAATATATTTGATATGTAATTACAATCGTTAAAAAGTCTCTGTTAGTCGATAACATCTTAAAAATTGCAGCAAACTCAGCAATGTCCCTTTAAAACCCAGAGCAAACCGAAGTCAAGGTTTGGCGGCGAGTGACAGGCACAGACTGTATTTTGTATGGTGTATTTTGATGTCTGCCTTCATACATTTATTTCATTTCAACTTTTTTACCGCGCTTATATTCAATTAAGGTTCAAGCACGCCTTCCTGGCGATAATATCTTAAAAATTGCAGCAAACTCAGAAATGTCTCTTTAATTTAATTCCAGCAAACTCATTCGCTGAAGTGCAGTCAAACCTGTTATAGCGGTCACTTGTATTAAGCAACCATCTGTGCTAAAAGCCATATTTGTATTTCCCCCAAAATCATCTAATATAGTATAAATTACTTGCATTAAGCAGTTACCTGTCGTAAAAGGCCACTTGTTTGTATTCTCTTTGGTGGTTGTTTAACACAGGTGAGACTGTATACTAGTAGTTAAGTCTGGTTTTCATAAAATCTGAAGCAGGACGCCAGCTGACGCAGATTGGATTGGATTGTAAATAGTTTAATGTAGACGTTTAAAGCAAGTTTTTGTAGCGCACGCCTGACTTAGGTGTATGTTGTGGCATGGGCCAGTTTCTTCATCGAATACAGGAAAGGGAAAAACATTGACGCAGATGTCATCTCATAGGTTTTAACATGCACATTCAGGACAAGCTGTTGTAGCACACGCCTGCCATGGGCGCAGGTGTCGGCTCCTCCGTCCAGGACAAGAAAAAGGTTTGGGGTGGGTGGGGGAGGGGGTCGCCCGCGCCGTCATGTTAAGGGAGCACAACAGCCCGACCAGGGTCGGTAGTGGACGAGGTTTGGTTGTGGTGCTATTGAATTTGCCAATGTCCCGTAGGATTAAAGCCAATTAAAAAAACGTTGCCTAATTTCTTGAAGGTAATTCGACGCATAACTTAGAATGGTTCATCAAAATTGAAAATGGAGCTAATTGGTTGGTTCCCATAAACTATTTCTTTGGTCTGCGTCGGTTCCAGACCTATTACATAGTGTATGGAAACCAGTGTTAACATGGTGTATGGTAGGTGAAGAGGTTCGACAAATCCACTAGCCGTCGGTCTTGGCTAGTGAATGTTTGGTCTGGGCTAGTGGAACTTATCAGCTTCTGAGGGCTAGCGACTTTCTCAAAACATATATCAAATACCTAAACTTGGCTAAAGGTCATGTTTTGGTAAAACCTGTTCATTATTCTGTAACATTTCCATTGCTTGGAGACCAATTAAATATTTATAACAAACTAGTCTGTTATTTTAGAAATGCCTTTAATAATGTGTTGATGAAAATTACTCCCTTTAAAAAAAAAAGTTTTGTTTAACGACACCACTAGAGCACATTGATTTATTAATCATCGGGTATTAGATGTAAAACATACGGTATGGTAATTCTGACTCGAAGTCATCAGAGGAAACCCGTTACATTTTTCCTAATGAAGCAAGGGATCTTTTATATGCACTTTCCCACAGACAAGAAAGCACATACCACGGTCTTTGATCAGTCGTGGTGCATTTGGTTGGAACTGTCCTGGATAAAACAAACAATAATAACAAAATTTCATTTCGCAAACTCTTGTATATACCTACATTTATCATCGATTACAGTGGGAACACGTCATGGAATTTGATATACCAGTCGGGAATGGGACATAGCCCAGTGGTAAAGCGGTCGGTCTAGGATCGATCCCCGTCAGTGGACCCATTGGATTATTTCTCGCTACAGTCAGTACATCACGACTGGTATATGAAACGCCGTGGTATGTGCTATCCTGTCTGTGGAATGGTGCATATATAAAAGATTACTTGCTACTAATGGAAAAATGTAGCAGGTTTACTCTCTAAATCATCATGTCAAAATTACCAAATGTTTGATATCCAATAGCCGGTAATTAATAAATCGATGTGCTCAAGTGGTGTCGTTAAACAATTTTTAAAAACTTTTTGATATACCAGTCGTGGGGCACTGTCTCCAATCTGTTAAAGAGATAAGGAAAGGAAATGTTTTATTTAACGGCGCACTCAACACATTTTATTTACGGTTATATGGCGTCGGACATTTTTAAGCACCACACAGATATTGAGGGAGGAAACCCGCTATCGCCACTTCATGGGCTACTCTTTTCGATTAGCAGCAAGGAGTCTTTTATATGCACCATCCACAGACAGGACAGTACATACCACGGCCTTTGAGATACCAGTCGTGGTGCACTGGCTGCAACGAGAAAGAGATATGGGAGTTGGGAGAAAACAAATAAAGGTTTAGGTGTACGGGCTCCCATTATTGTAGGTGTGGGGGGGGGGGGGGGGGGGGGGAGGGGTAGGCAGACTGGCTTTTGCTCGAATTAAAAAGAAAAAAAGCGCCCGAATCTGGATAACGACATTTATTCATATTATCATTACTACCAAACAGTACCGGCCTCGGTGCTGTCGTGGTTAGGCCATCGGTCTACAGGTACTGGGTTCGGATCCCAGTCGAGGTATGGGTTTTTTAATCCAGATACCGACTCCAAACCCCGAGTGAGTGCTCCGCAAGGCTCAATGGGTAGGTGTAAACCACTTGCACCGACCAGTGATCCATAATTGGTTCAACAAAGGCCATGGTTTGTGCTATCCTGCCTGTGTGAAGCGCAAATAAAAGATCCCTTGCTGCTAATCGGAAAGATTAGCCCATGTAGTGGCGACAGCGGGTTTCCTCTCAAAATCTGTCTGGTCCTTAACCATATGTCTGACGCCATATAACCGTAAATAAAATGTGTTGAGTGCGTTGTTAAATAAAACATTTCTTTTTTTTCTTTTACTACCAAACAGCTACTAATTTTGAGGGTAGAATGATGGAAAATGCATGGTAAAAAGGTCTCAGGTTAAAGGCATACTATCACAGATTTAAGGACCGTATTTCTCTAAAAATGGATAATAAATAAAATTTACATTAATTGTTGGATACCAAATCTATCTATCGCATCACCGTAACTGAACCATGATGGAGTGAAATTCATGTTAACGCTCTCGGCAATTTTAATTTTTTAATTATGGATCATTGCCATAATTCAATTATTTTTACAAAATATCATTAATAAATGGAATATGGTAGTTATGAAAATGGTTGAATAAAATACATTTATTGACAAATCAAATTATTTTTGTTCAGGTAATACTTTGTTAGGCCATTAAATAGGTCAGTGGTCTGTGACAATATGCCTTTAACACATTTTGCCCGAATATCTGCATAATGTTTGCGTGAATTTGAAGTTTTGTTCCAGCACTAGTGGGGGGGGGGGGGGGGACACAGTTGTCCCCCCCCCCCCCCACCCCCGTCTCCTACGTTTATGAACTTGATTTAACAATGTATTTATAAAATAAATATTCCTTTTCTTTGTTTGAGCCAAGATTGACGTAACACGTGCAAGCTGAGTCTCGAATCGATAACTTTGTTTCCCCGATACAAACATCGAGTGAACTTTGCTTTGCGCCTGGTTTATCAAACGCAGAAGGGGCAGCGATACAGCTTGCCGGATCTCAGGTAAGTTTTCGTAGTCTGATTGTGTTCGCAATCAATTTATACCTCGTACAACCAAAAATGTTACGACTGTACTGTAGTAGGATATAAACTCATCAAAACAATCTACCGAGTAATTTCCAGTTCCACGAACAAACGACATTCTTTCCTATGAATAGGGTTTGTTGTTTCATTATGTTTACAAACAATTTGTACTTTGAAACGTAACTTTGAACTAGAAAACATTTTCAAAATGAAGGAGCAACTAATGAAGAAAAATATATAATTTCAGTCTCCACGAGCATATGACATTATTTACTGTGGGTGGGTGATGTGTTATTATTTTGACACTCAATTTATCCCTCGTACCAACAAAACTGTTACGACTGTAGTATTAACTAAAAAAAACCCAATATAATTTAAAATTCCTTGAGCAGAAGACATTCTTCATTATGAATAGGGTTTGTTGCTTCATTATGTATACAATCAATTTGTGCCTTGTACCAGGAGACATTTTAAGGATGTAGAAGAAACTAATTAAGAAAATATAATTTCAAACTCCCATGAACAGGTCGCTCTAGCCAGTGAACCACGACTGGTATATCGAAGGTCGTGGTATGTGTCATAGTGTCTGTGTGATGGTGCATATAAAAGATCCCTTGCTGCTAATCGAAAAGTGTAGCCCATGAAATGGTGAGAAGTGGGTTTCCTCTATATATATCTTTGTGGTCCTTAACCATATGTCTGACGCCATATAACTGTAAATAAAATGTGTTGAGTGTGTCGTTAAATAAAACATTTCTTTCCTTCACCTTATACAATATAGCGGTCGGTTTAGGATCGATCCCCATTGGTGGCCCCATTGGGCTATTTCTCGTTCCAGCCAGTGCTCCACGACTGGTGTAACAAAGGCTGTGGTATGTACTATCCTGTCTGTGGGATGGTGCATATAAAAGATCTTATGCTGATGATCGAAAGGAGTAGCCCATGAAGTGGTGACAGCGGGTTTCCTCTCTCAGTATCTGTGTGGTCCTTAACCATATGTTCGACGTCATATAACCGTTAATAAAATGTGTTGAATTCGTCGTTAAATAAAACATGTCCTTCCATTTCCCACGAACAGGCGATTTTCTTCCTTTTAAGTGGGCATTGGTTCATCGTGTTGACAATCAGTCCATATCTTGGACCAGCAAATATGTTAAGGCCGAAGGATAAACTAATCAAAACAATATAATTTCAAACTCCATGAGCAGCTGACATTGTTCACTATGAATAGGGTTTGCTGTTTCATTTAGTTTACAATAAGTTTGTACCTTGTACCAAAGAAAGAAAGAAAGAAATGTTTTATTTAACGACGCACTCAACACATTCTATTTACGGTTATATTGGCGTCAAACGTATGGTGAAGGACCACACAGATAACGAGAGAGGAAACCCACTCTCGCCACTTCATGGGCTACTCTTTTTCGATTAGCAGCAAGGGATCTTTTATATGCACCATCCCACAGACAGGGTAGTACATACCACGGCCTTTGATATACCAGTTGTGGTGCACTGGCTAGAACGAGAAATAGCCCAATGGGCCCACCGACGGGGATCGATCCCACACCGACCGCTCATCGAGCGAGCGCTGTACCACTGGGCTACGTCCAGGAACCATTTTCAGGATGAAGGAAAAAAGAATGATTTTTTTTAAATTTATTTTTTTAAAATTTGAATCTCCATGAGCAGACGACATTTTTCACTATGGGTGGGTATTGTTTTATTATGTTCACAATCAATTCGTACCTCGTACAACCAAATATGTTAAGGCTGTAGGATAAACTAACGAAAACAATATTTACTCTAAAAAAAATATAATTTCAAATTCCATGAGCAGACGACATTCTTCACTATGAAGGGACGGGACGTAGCCCAGTGGTAAAGCGCTCGCTCGATGCACGGTCGGTCTGGGATCGATCCCCGTCGGTGGACCTATTGGGCTACTTCTCGTTCCAGCCAGTGCACCACGACTGGTATATCAAAGGCTGAGGTATGTGTTATCCTGTCTGTGGGATGGTGCATATAAAAGATCCCTTGCTGCTAATTGAAAAGAGTAGCCCATGAAGAGGCAACAGCGGGTTTCCTCTCTCAATCTGTGTGGTCCTTAACCATATGTCTGACGCCATATAACCGTAAATAAAATGTGTTGAGTGCGTCGTTAAATAAAACATTTCCTTCCTTCTTCCTTCCTTCCTTCTTCCTTCCTTCCTTCTTCATTATGGGTGGTTATTGTTAGTTCATTATGTTGACAGTCGGTTTATATCTTGAACCAGCAAAAAAATTTAAGATGTAGGATAAACCAATCGATAAAAAATATATAATTTCAAAAACTATGAGCAGATGGCATTCTTCACAATGGGTTTTAATGCTGTTTTCATGTTGACGATAACTCAATCAGTGCCTGTAAAAACGTTTACGGATGTAGGATAAACTAATAAAGAAAATATAATTTAAAACTCCACGAGCAGACGACATTCTTTCTTATAGGTGGGTATTGCTTCATTATGTTAACAATGAGTTCATATCTTGGATCAGCAAATATCTTCAGGATGTAGGATAAACTAATCAAAACATTATAATTTCAATCTTCATTAGCAGACTACATTTTTAACTATGGGTGGTATCCTGTTTCATTGTGTTTACTCTCAGTTTATCTCTCGTACCACCAAACATTTTAAGAATGTGATAAACTAACCACGAATTACATGTAATTGTAAACACCATTAGCACATGGAGCGGGGCGTAGCCAAGTGGTACATCGCTCGCCTGATGCGCGATCGATCTAGGATCGATTCCCGTCGGTTGGCCCATTGGGCTATTTCTCGTTCCAGCCAGTGCACCACAACTGGTGTAACAAAGGATGTGGTATGTACTATCCTGTATGTGGGATGATGCATATAAAAGATATCTTGCTGCTAATCGAAAAGAGTAGCTCATGAAGTGGCGACAGCGGGTTTCCTCTCTCTATATCTGTGTGGTCCTTAACCATATGTCCGACGCCATATAACCGTAAATAAAATGTGTTGAGTGCGTCGTTAAATAAACTATTTCCTTCCTGCCTTCCCTCGATTTATACCTCGTACCACCAAACATTTTAAGAATGTTGTAAACTAATAACGAATTACATGTAATTGTAAACACCATTAGCAGACGACATTCATCAATATGGGTGGGTATCACTGTTTTATTCTCTTGACAATTTTATAGATCGTACCAGAAATGTAGGATAAACTAATGAATAAAATACAATTTCGAATTTAATTAGCAGACGACCTTTTTCAATATAGGTGGGTATTTTTGTTTTATTATGATGTCAATCAGTTCTTACAAATTATATAGAATTTAAAATTCTATGAGCAGAATGGCGGGACGTAGCCCAGTAGTACAGCGCTCGCTCGATGCGCGGTCGGTATGGTATTTCTCGTTCCAGCCAGTGCACCACGACTGGTATATCAAAGGCCATGGTATATACCACCCTGTCTGTGAGATGGTGCATATAAAATATCCCTTGCTGCTAATCGAAAAGAGTAGACCATGAAGTGGCGACAGCGGGTTTCCTCTCTTTATATCTGTGTGGTCCTTAACCATATGTCCGACGCCATATAACCGTAAATAAAATGTGTTGAGTGCGTCGTTAAATAAACTATTTCCTTCCTGCCTTCCCTCGATTTATACCTCGTATCACCAAAAATGTTAAGAATGTGATAAACTAATGACGAATTACACGTAATTGTAAACACCATTACCAGACGACATTCATCACTATGGGTGGGTATCGCTGTTTTATTTTCTTGACAATTTTATAGATCGTACCAGAAATGTTTTCAATATGCAGGATAAATTAATGAATAAAATATAATTTCAAATTTAATTAGCAGACGACTTTTTTCAATATGGGTGGGTATTTTTTATTTTATTATGATGTCAATCAGTTCCTACAAATTATATAGACTTTATAATTCCATGAGCAGACGACGTTCTTCACTATGGGTGGCTTTTGCGGTTTTATTATGTTGACGATCAATTTCAGGATGTAAGATAAACTAATGAAAAAAATATAATTTCAAAGTCTATGAGCAGACGACGTTCTTCACTATGGGTGGCTTTTGCGGTTTTATTATGTTGACGATCAATTTCAGGATGTAAGATAAACTAATGAAAAAAATATAATTTCAAAGTCTATGAGCAGACGACTTTCTTTACTATGGGGGTGGGGGTAGGGGTGGCGTAGACCAGTGGTAAAGCGTTCGCTTGATGCCCTGTTGGTGTGAGATCGACCCCCGTCGGTGGGCCCATTGGGCTATTTCTCGTTCCAGCCAGTGCACCACGACTAGTATATCAAAGGCTGTGGTATGTGCTATCCTGTCTGTGTGATGGTGCATATAAAAAAATATCTTGCATCTAATCGAAAAAAAACCCAAACCATTTGTTACACCCAATAGCCGATGTGTATTTTTGTGCTGGGGTGTCGTTAAACATTCATTCATTCTAATCGAAAAAGAGTAGCCCAGGTAGTGGTGACAGCGGGTTTCCTCTCTCAATATCTGTGTGGTCTTTAACAATATGTCTGACGCTCTATAACCGTAAATAAAATGTGTTGAGTGCGTCGTTAAATAAAACTTTTTCTTCCTTCCTTCCTTCTTTACTATGCCATAATGGGTGGATATTTCTGTTTCGTTACGTTGACGATCGGTTCATATATTGAATCAGCAAAAACATTTCAGGATGTATGATACACTAATGAAGAAAATAGATTGTAATTTCAAACTCTGTAAGCAGACGACATTTTTCATAATGAATGGAATTTGCTGTTTAATTATGTTGATAGTCAGTTCATATCTCGGACCAGGCATTTTTTTAAAAGGACTGTCCTGAGTTTGTTGCCATTGTTACGGTGTTGCCGACTAACAGAGATGTTTTAATGAAAACAGAAACTCTGCATATTAAATATTTTCGTTTTTCGGGGCGTGACGTGGCTCAGTGGTAAAGTGCTCATCATTAAATAAAAAGTAAAGTAAAGTTTGTTTTATTTAACGACGCCACCTGAGCACACTAATTTTTGTATCTTATCATCGGCTATTGGACGTCAAACATATGGTCGTTCTGACACTGTTTTTTTTAGAGGAAACCCGCTGTCGCCACATAGGCTACTCTTTTACGACAGGCAACAAGGGATCTTTTATTTGCGCTTCCCACAGACAGGATAGTAAAAACCATGGCCTTTGTTGAACCAGTTATGGATCACTGTTCGGTGCAAGTGGTTTACACCTACCCATTGAGCCTTGCTGAGCACTCACTCAGGGTTTGGAGTCGGTATCTGGATTAAAAATCCCATGCCTCGACTGGGATACAAACTCAGTACCTACCAGCCTGTAGACCGATGGCCTAACCACGACGCCACCGACGCCGGTCCTCTTCATTAAATATCTGTTGCTGTATATTAATGTGTTTCTGATTATCTTAGTGTTTGTACGTGTACCAGGTTAAACTTCATTACCTACTCTTCACACTCAATCATTCTAATTTAGATACCTAGCATAGCCTCTAGCCTAATTATGTTTATATGTGGAGAGTTATGCTAGGATCAGACTGTCAACTGTCACGACGAAGTTGGCCAACTCGACGGTTGCGTTGTAATTTCCCCCAACTCCCGAATTATGACGAGTGCGCTCAGATTAACAACTAATGGGTTATACGACGAGAATCAAGTTGTAAGAACGCTCAGACTAGCAAATGGACTGTCGTAGAAGTCGTGACAGCAGAAAGTTGACCAACTTTCTGCTGGCAGTTGGTAGTCTGACACTAGAATAACGCTATAACTGTCAGTTTCACATATTTTCCGACGTCTAATCGATTACCAAATACTGTATATAAATAACATACAGTTTTCTAAATTTAACAGCACATACCCATCGGACATAAGGCTGATAGGTACTAGGTTCGCATACCGGTACCGGCTCTCACTTAGAGCGAGTTATATTGACTCAGTGGGTAGGTATAAGACAACTACATCCTCTTCTCTCTCACTAACAACTAACCCACTAACAACTAACCCGCTGTCTTGGACAGACAGCCCAGATAGCCGAAGCGTGTGTGCAGAACAGCGTGCTTGAACCTTAATTCGATAGAAGCATGAAAATAAATTGAAATGAATGCATTTGTTTTGTCCATTTCGGAATTCACCCACTACATTAAACTTAAAGAATACATCCCCTATTTAAAACAGTTAAAGTTTGTTTTGTTGAACGACACCACTAGAGTACACTGAATTACTAATCATCGGCTATTGGATGTCAAGCATTTGATTATGCTGACATACTAGTTTTAGAGAGGAAACCCGCTACATTTTCCCATTAGTAGCAAGGGGTCTTTTACATTTACCATCCCACAGACAAGATAGAAAATACCACGACCTTTGATATACTAGTCGTGATGCACTGCCTGAAATGTGAAATAGCCCAATGGATCCACCGATGAGGATCGATCCTAGATCGACCATGCATTAAGCGAGCGCTTTACAACTGGCCTACGTCCAGTATTTGATCCAAAGTCGGCCGGTTATGGCAAAGGGAGAGACGAGCCCTCTGTTCTATTATACTTTCATGATTATATGGTTTAAAAAACAACTTCTGGTCAAGAAAATAAATTTGTTTCCAGCAAGAGCCAACTTGTGATGTCTTATTCTTTTAACATTCGGGTAAAACAAAACAAGGAAAAAACCTACACTGTATGAAATACACGATACATGGAAGGAAGGAAGGAAATGTTTTATTTAACGACGCACTCAACACATTTTATTTACGGTTAAATGGCGTCAGACATATGGTTAAGGACCACACAGATAATAATAAAAGAGGAAACCCGCTGTCGGGTCTTCATGGGTACTCTTTTCGATTAGCAGCAAAGGTTCTTTTATATGCACCATCCTACAGAGAGGGTAGTACATACCACGGCCTTTGATATACCAGTCGTGGTGCACTGGCTGGAACGAGAAACAGCCCGATGGGTCCACCGATGGGGATCGATCCCACACCGACCGCGCATCATGCGAGCGCGGTACCACTGGGCTACCTCTCGCCCCCATGCATGGTGTCTTTGCCCGTCACTCGCCAAACCTAGACCCAGACACAGTTTCGGTGTGTTCTGGGCTTAAATGTATACAGGTAAGAAAAGCGCCGAATGACTCTATATCGATTACAGGTATGTCATACAATGGAACAGCTGCGTGTAATTTCAGTGAACTAGATTTCAGAGCGCTGGCATTGCTTTGCCTGGATATAATGCATCGAATGTTATTATGCTAGTGAAGCCTCATGATTCTTGCATTACTTCTTCCATTGCGCGTCATACTAATGACATTTTATGTTATTTATTTCCTTGTTGAAACTAGCATGTTATCAATACGTTTCAAACGATTAAGTGACAGATATAACTATAAAATGAACAAAGAAAGGAAAAACAGATTTATAGAAAGAAAGATTGATAGGACAAAAAATACTCATGAAAGAATGTAGGATAATAGAAACATGTTTTCTGTGATACAGTGTCGTACATTGCACTGGCGGATCCACAGAGGTCACAGTGACCCCGTGAACCGCCCCCCCCCCCCCCCCATCTACGTCCTTTTAATGATGTTTTGTTTATTTTATGTTTCACAATATACAACACTAAACTGTGTAGCTCGTGTCACCTCTAGCCTTCCCCTTATTGATATATTGTGGTGGAGTGCTAGCGGGGATTGTTTATACTTCGACCGACCGCGCATCAAGCGGACATTTTTCCCCGCTCCCTATAAGGGGAAGGCTAGAGGTGACTTAAAAACTCGTCTCTGGGTATCTTTATTTCAAACTTTTCAGGGAAGCCCATGCCTCCGAAACTTCTAACAGATCTCGCTCCCTTTGGGAGCTTCGCTCATTTGCCTTCAACAAAATGAAACTGCCCTATTTGTAATTTTATGACTCCCTACCTTACACAATATTGGATCCACCCCTGTCGAGCATATAGAACTATTTGTTGGGAGGGGCAGTAAAACACACATGTAAGGTACGCCCTGAGAGAGAGAGAGAGAGAGAGAGAGAGAGAGAGAGAGAGAGAGAGAGAGAGAGAGAGAGAGAGAGAGAGAGAGAGTAACTGGTTACTGTCTTAAATATCGGGGGGGGGGGGGGGGGGAGGGGGGCTGGGCGTAGCCCAGTGGTAAGCCGCTTGCTTGATGCGCGGTCGGTTTGGGATCGATCCAAATTATTACACTCGCGTGTGAGTAGTACTCATTTTACGAAACTCGTGTCAGGATTCATGTATACAGTAATCAGGATACAGTAATCCTGGCACTCGTTTCGTAAAATCAATACGACACACAAGTTCGTATAATAATCTCTATGTATTAACCCGGTTAATAATGGTATGCAAATTTGCAAGGGTAATGTCTTGCTGTGGATGAGTCATTTGTTTACAAGCCAACTGAACTGAACTGAACTGAACATTTATTTCTCTCAGGCCGTAATCCACGGCATATGAGGAACAATATATAATACAACAATTCACACTTTTTAACAAGATGACAGAGTAAAACTATTCACATAAGTATATCTACATAAAACGAACATGGGAATATAATTATAAATGTTTGGTTTGGATCGATAATATTTCGGTATATATTGAAGTCTGAATTGGTTAAAATATGGGCATGTAAAAATATAATGGAATTCATCTCCGATGTCGTTAGTGTTGCATAAAAAAACACAATCTATCATGTAATGGTTTACGTATCCATCTACCTGTCTCTATTGGAAGATTGTGGTTTGATACTCTAAAACGTAACAATGGGCACCAATGTTTGTTTTTTTCTAATGAATTTAAATAATTTTCGAATGCTATACTGCTTTTAAATATTTTGTAACAAGATGCTTTCGATGAAGTGTCAATATGACTGTACCATGTTTGCAAAAATTTATCTATGAGGTTTGTTGAAATAATTTTTTTCAACAATGAAGCACTATTAATACGCTCTCAATCTGACCACCATATGTATGTACAACCAATATTATCTCAAATTGATTTTATAAAAGCTATCCATTTGTGATCATAAAAATGTGTATTATAATCATTCAATAACATTCTGTACACTAATAATGATAGCTTGGACTGCTTCCCAGTAATCATCCTAAACCAAAATCCTATCATTCTTATTTTTACTGTTATATCTACCGGGAAGCATCCAAGTTCTCCATACAACATATATAATGGGGTGGATTGTCTAACAGGCAATAATAACTTTAAATATTTGCTATACAATTTTTCTATGCAAGACAGACTTTCAAAACCCCAAATTTCACATCCGTATAAAGCAATAGGTAAAACCATACAATCAAATAATTTAAGTTGGCATTGAATGGAAAGATGGCAACGTTTTCCTTGTCTAAGTGTAAAATACATAGCTTTTTGAGCTTGTTCATATTGATGTTTTCGAGCATTAGTGAATTTATTGGATTTATGAAATATAATTCCAAGATATTTGTATATTTCTACATTATCTAGATTTGTGTTTCCTAAATGGAACCTTTTGGAATAATCTTTTTTATTACCACTGAAAATTAGCACTTTTGTTTTTTTACAATTTACATTTAGTTTCCATTTTGTACAATAAGAGTCGAAAATATTTAATAAATTCTGCATGTCGTCATAATTTTCGGCAAAGAGCGCTGTGTCATCAGCATATAGTAACACAAAAAGAACAATATTTGTATACAAAGTGGAATCTGTGAATAAGTTATCTATGCGGATGCCATTACAATCATTAGTTTTAAACGTATCTAAATCATTGAGAAACATGGAGAATAATAGGGGCGATAAATTTTCTCCCTGTCTAACACCCATGGAACATTGAAAATAATCTAACCCTGTATACCTGAGCGTAACGTTTTCAAAGATTTAGTTAAAATGCGTGACGTCAAAATAATTTGTCCTGCTTGTGATGACGTCATATTACCAATGGCGGGGAATTTAGTATTGTGATTTACTAAAAAAAATATAATTAAAATGTTATTTTAGAAGTTTTATAGTATAAACAGAATTCGCTACTCGTGTTTTTTAATATATAAAATATCAACCTCGTCTAGTTAATCGGTATTTGTCTCGACAGAGCCTCGACAAATACCGATTAACATAGACTCGGTTGATATTTTCCATATTAAAAAATACTCATGACGAATCCTATATTTCATATATAATACTAATAGTAATTGTACGTTTGTAATAGTTTGCAGACTGGTTTGATAAAAAATGGCATCTCCTGATTCGGAAACGAACAGCAATGACGTGGCATACACTCCACCAATGATGACTGACGATGAAAAACGCCAGGCTTATCGCCGACTGTTTCGACCAACCAAAATCGTCGAAACAAAAACCGCCCAGAAAGCGAAAGAAGAACTTCAAGAAACAGAAGGAAAACGGACCGAAGCGTTGAAAGAGCTGCGGAAATTGTGCCTGGAAGAAAATCAGTCAGATGAAGGGAAGAAGATTTGTGATGCTTTTTTAAACAAAGACGATACATTTTTACTGAGATTTCTGAGATGTAAGAAATTTGACGTCAAACGTGCATACAACCAAATGACAGGTAACAATACAAAAGCACCTTCTCTGTTTTACTTTTAGCTTGAGTTTCATTTTAATTGTAACCGTTATAAACCTGTCGGTGGACCCACTGGGCTATTTCTCGTTACAGCCAGTGCTCCACAACTTGTGTAACAAAGGCCGTGGTATGTACTATCCTGTCTGTGGGATGGTGCATAAAAATATCCCTTGCTATTAATCGAAACGAGTAGCCCATGAAGTGGCGACAGCTGGTTTTCCCCTCAATATCTGTGTGGACCTTAACCATATGTCTTACGCCATATAACCGTAAATAAAGTGTGTTGAGTGCGTCGCTAAATAAAACATTTCCTTCGTTCTTCCTTCCATTATAAACAGAATTCAGCTGACATCCAAACAAAACAAACTTTAAAGTTTTGTAAATCTGAACGACAAAACCTTTGTCCGCGGTCAAAACCTTATCTGCACAATGCAGAGTCCAATAGATATTTTTCCATTTGTAGCAAGGGATTTTTTCAATGGTGTCGTTAAAACAAAACAAACTTTAACTTGAACAATCGAAATAATGTATTTTAATTGTGCACCACTCTTTGAGACTTCATACACGTCTGAAATGTGTAGGTTTTGCCAAACAATTCTACGCTTGTAACATGAATGTATGGTCTTCATAATTATTAACAATCCATTTGACAGTGTGAATGGTTAATTTTGCTAAACAATGTTAATGAGAACACGTCCTTTGTCTCTATAGCCTATTTACTGTTCCGAGAGAAGCACAAAGACGTCACCAGTAAACTGCATCTGTCTTCTCTTCGGTTTGCCATCTCCAAAGGATTTCCCGTGATCCTACCAAACAGAGACAAAGAGGTAATAACAGGGCTTCTAGATTATGGTAGCCCCACTCCCATGGCTAGTGATATTCAATGTTGGGCTAGTAAATAATACTATTGCCATGCCCGACGGCTAGTGAATGTTTTGTGTCAAATGTTGCAGTTAAGTCTATTTTATAAAAATAAATATCCTGACCCCCCCCCCCCCCCCCCCCCCCCCCCCCCCCCCCCCAATGTTAGTATTTTTAAGCTCTATCTCCCTCTTTAGGTGACATATCAGATTATTACTATTATTTAGTAAAATTGTTTTAACTTAAAAGTAAAGTAGGGCTAGTGAATTTTTAATCGTGGCTAGTAAATTTTTAAAATCACTGATCCCATGGCTAGTGGATTTAAAAAATATCTAGAAGCCCTGGGTAAATACGTGTAATACTCTAAATTATCATGCAACCATGCTTTCTGTGACCTGATAACCCCTACATGATAATTCAAAGTTATTATGTCACTGCCTGATAACTTCTCCGTTGCTAGCATGATAACATTGGCGTTGCTATGTGTTATCAGGTTGCTGAAGCTCGTTGTTATACTGTTATCTAAACCTGGCCAAATAACCACAATATTAAAATGTAGTAACCTGATATTCTATATTTCCAGTGAACTTCACATGTACAGTATGTACTTTCATTATTAAGAAAATGTAAAAATAACAACATATTTACGCTGTGAAAACATGATATATATATATATATATATATATATATATATATATATATATATATACACACACAGTCAAACCTGTCTTAAGTGGTAACACAAGGGAGTAGATAAAAGTGACCGCTGGCCGCGTTAGACAGGTGACCGCTTATTACAGGTGCATTTACATTATAAATCGTTTGGGAGGGAAAACTGTGGCCGCTTAAGGCAGGTGACCGCTGCGTACAGGTGGCCGCTAGGACAGGTTTGACTGTATATATATATATATATATATATGTTATTACCAGAGTGTTTTTCGGTATCGTCAATATCATATATTAGGAATAAAAATTGCATTATGCGAGCTTCTGCACGAGGGTAATAATGTCTTTATCATATAATCTCAAGCTTAATACAACGTGTTTTTGTAAACTGTACTTGCAACTTTAATTCCAGTCTGCCATTACTAGATATTCAAATGACATAAGAACTTGTGGCGCGGTGCCTTTTTGAATGGATGTCCTTATATCAAAATAAACTAGTGCATAACGGGGTGGGGTGGGGGGTGGGGTGGGGGGTTCTGAATGCTGGACAGCTTTCAGTGTAACATTGCTATTGAAATGTTTTTATTTGATGACTATGAATGCATACGTCAATTATTGAGTGTCACCCTAGTACGTTTGCTTAAATGTCAATAAACCTAGTGCCGTGACCTCGATTAATTTACATCTAATTTGTAAAGTTATCAAATTCTTAAAGTATGAAAAATATCACATACTTTGATTGCACTGGAAATCTAAGATATTATATGATAAATATATATATCAAACGTTTGTGTATAGGAGGCTGATACATATTGCAGTAAGCTGTAGTCAATCGATGTGTTCTATTTTGTCAATTTAGGAAGACTATACATCCTATTTAATTTGTCTACAGGAAGTAGATGATCCTAGGTTTGGCCTAAATAGGACGATACATCCCAGTTTTGTCTATAGGAGATCGACAAGACTTACTTTTGTCTGTAGAAAAACGATACATTCTTCTTTTCTGTGTACTTCCTATTTAAGTTCGTACATAGAACTTTTACTTTGTTATGGTTTTTTGTTTATTTTGTTGGGGGGTTTTGGGGTGATTTTTTGGGGTTTTTTTTGGGGGGGGTGGGAGTCCATCTTTAAAAAAAACGTACCTAGAACTGCTTGAATTATGATCACATGTTTTGACAACTGCATAATGAAATTGTTTCACAATTCAGGGTCGAGTTTGGCTGTTGTTTGATGTTGGATCCTGGGACCATACTGAAATTCCGTTCCCAGAGTTGATGGCGTCATTACTCTACGTAATAGAGACTCTCATAGAAAACGAGGAAACGCAGGTTTCTGAATGAAATGTTAAAATGTTTTTGGTTTTCGTTCTCTCTCTCTCTCTCTCTCTCTCTCTCTCTCTCTCTCTCTCTCTCTCTCTCTCTCTCTCTCTCTCTCTCTCTCTCTCTCTCTCTGTGTGTGTTGTCTATCTGTTTCTCTCTGTCTCTCTCTTTCTTTCTCTATCTCTGTCTGTCTGTCTCTGTCCGTTTCTCTCTCCCTGTCCCCCCTCTTTCTTTCCGTTTCTCTCCCCCCTCCCTCTCTCTCTCTCTCTCTCTCTCTCTCTCTCTCTCTCTCTCTCTCTCTCTCTCTCTCTCTCTCTCTCTCTCTCTCTCTCTCTCTCTCTAACGAATCTACTGAAGCACATTGATTAATCAATCATCACCTCTTGGATGTAGACATTTGGTAATTCTAAAACATAGTCTTCATAGCAAGCCCTCTACATTTTTTTCATTTGCACCAATATATCTTTTATATACAATTTCCAGCAGCAGGACGTCACGTACCATTGCAATTGATATACCAGTCGTGGGAACTGCTTGTAATAGGTCTGCTTGGGTGGGGGGGGGGGGGTGATTATAGTATCATATCGCTAGAATCCAACGGATCATTTTTTTAAAAGGAAAGAAAGAAAGAAATGTTTTATTTAACGACGCACTCAACACATTTTATTTACGGTTATATGGCGTCAGACATATGGTTAAGGACCACACAGATTTTGAGAGGAAACCCGCTGTCGCCACTACATGGGCTACTCTTTCCGATTAGCAGCAAGGGATCTTTTATTTGCGCTTCCCACAGGCAGGATAGGACAAACCATGGCCTTTGTTGAACCAGTTATGGATCACTGGTCGGTGCAAGTGGTTTACACCTACCCATTGAGCCTTGCGGAGCACACACTCAGGGTTTGGAGTCGGTATCTGGATTAAAAATCCCATGCCTCGACAAGGATCCGAACCCAGTACCTACCAGCCTGTAGACCGATGGCCTAATCACCACGCCACCGAGGCCGTTTTTTTTAAAAGGATACATGATAATAGGAACACTAATAGGATAAAATGTATCTTTAAGAAATGACCTGTCTAATACACCCATGGCCGTCTGCTCCACTCAGGTTTGACTGTGTGTAGACTTATGATTGTGTTTTTTTCTTCAGGTAAACGGATTCGTTCTTCTGGAGACATACGAGAGATACCACATTGACCAGGCGTTAGCAATGAAACCGGCTGATGTTAAGACCATGATAGATTTGTTGCAGGTACTTACCCTTGTTTGAGGACACCTAATAGCCGATCTCTATTTTTGTGATGGGCTGTCGTTAAAGGGACAGACCCTAGTTCTTAAACAATAAGACATATTTTCCAGCTAGACCCTAGTTTCAACCCGTAAAATGGACACTAAGTTTGGTTAATTTACAAACCTGTAACAAATTTGGATAAAACAGAGTGAAACAAGAGTCTGTGACGTTGAAATACCCTTAAAAATAGACTAAAACGCGATTCCATAACAGTTACTTCTCAGACGTATGTGCGTTTTTTTAAATATGAAAAATGCATTTTGTGGTATTAGAAACACCAGGATGACCAGACACACTTTGGTTATACGGAAATGGATAATCTAAGCAATACAATATAAATAATATTTGATTTTAGTGATCGTAAACGGCTCTAATAGTGAAATATATGCCTTAGTGTTTAAAAACTAGGGTATGTCCCTTTAAACAGTCATTCATTGTTGCAGGTCACTGGCATAGGAAGCGGGGGGGGGGGGGGGGGGGATGCAGGTTTATACTCAGAAAATTACGAGAAGATCGTTTCGTTCGATAGTTGCTCACACTGAGTTTAGTTTGGGGTAACCAATTTTTCGTTTGCACATTATATTTAGGATATTATTTACATCGGCCTCGGTGGCGTCGTGGTTAGGCCATCGGTCTACAGGCTGGTAGGTACTGGGTTCGGATCCCAGTCGAGGCATGGGATTTTTAATCCCGATACCGACTCCAAACCCTGGGTGAGTGCTCCGCAAGGCTCAATGGGTAGGTGTAAACCACTTGCACCGACCAGTGATCCATAACTGGTTCAACAAAGGCCATGGCTTGTGCTGTCCTGCCTGTGGGAAACGCAAATAAAAGATCCCTTGCTGCTAATCAGAAAGAGTAGCCCATGTAGTGGCGACAGCGGGTTTCCTCTCAAAATCTGTGTGGTCCTTAACCATATGTCTGACGCCATATAACCGTAAATAAAATGTGTTGAGTGCGTCGTTAAATAAAACATTTCTTTCTTTTATTTACATGGTCATGGCAGGTTATGTAAAACCGAAATGGATTACCTGAATTCGGTAACAAATAAATGGTTTTTCACAGATTTGTTTTTGATTGAGGCCGGATCAGATATTAAGACTACGATATACTGATTGTATATATTGCACCACGACTGGTATATCAAAGGCCGTGGTATGTGCCCTCCTGTCTGTGGGATGGTGCATATAAAAGAAACTCTTGCTATTAATGGAAAAATGTAGCGGGTTTCCTTTCTAAGACTATATGTTACAATTACCAAGAGTTCGACATTCAATAGCCGATGATTAATAAATCAATGTGCTCTAGTGGTGTCGTTAAACAAAACAAAATATATGTATGTATATGCGCACGCACGTACGCGTTTCATTGATACGCACAGACCAACACAACAACAACAAAAACAACAACATACACACACACATCTTGGCAGCGCTTTAATTTATGGCTTGGCCATGCAAGATAACTGACTCTACTAAGATTTATGTAATACAACAGAGTGTTACCATGTTTATCATATTACCATATAGTATGATTTTTATAGGATATTAAACGAACTTCCATTTCGTATCATGTTTATGTCCCGAGTGAAATAATTTTCAGTTGTCACGAGCTTTAGTGAGTGACAATGAAAATTATTTCACGAGGGACATAAACATGATACGAAATGGTAGCGAGTTTAATATCCTATTTATTACCCATAATCGTTCTTAATTTATATGACTCAACTCGTTTGGTTGACGTTTCTGTAAGGTTGTAGTGCGCCAATCTATGACGTCCATTCGTTTGGTTGACGTTCCTGTAAGGTTGTAGTGCGTCAATCTATGACGTCCATTCGTTTGGTTGACGTTCCTGTAAGGTTGCTGTAAGGTTGTAGTGCGTCAATCTATGACGTCCATTTGTTTGGTTGACGTTCCTGTAAGGTTGTAGTGCGTCAATCTATGACGTCACAAAGTGTTACGTCCCACCTGGCGTTTTAGTGGGACATATCACTCTGATATATACCAGAATATTTTTAACCATATGGGTAATAATTAGAGGATATTTCATGGGGTTTTTTAATTTTTTTTTATCAAATATGATTTATATCTCATCGAGTGAAGTTTGCAATCATATCTCACGAGTCACGCTTGCGCGACGAGTGTGATATGATTGCAAACTTCACGATATGAGATATAAATCATATTTGAAAAAAAATATGAAATTTTCTATTTATTATATAACTTTTGGCAATTTACCTTTATTTTTAAAATGCTAACAGGAAAATAGTTCCGGCTTTCTTACAGTGAAGATAACATTTTCTACAGTGACGATAACACATTTTAGAGTGAAATAGTGAAAATTTCACTCTAAAATGTGTTATCGTCACTGAGTGACTGATAACACTTTTATTTCACTGATATTTAAGATATTTCACTAAATGATGTATAATAAATGATATTACCATAGAGTATGAATGTTTATCACTGTTACAGGGCTCATTTCCTGGTCGATTCAAAGTGTTTAACATTATTCGTCAGCCGTGGTACTTCAGTACCTTCTGGACGCTCGCAAAACCCTTCCTCAGTTCCAAGATGACATCAAGGGTGAGAATTCTTAGAAACTAAATACTAATGTATTATTGCTAATGGTTTTGTCAGATCAGTATTCTGGCTATCAAAACACACACATAGTTGACTATTTTTATTCACATCATAAGTTGTTTGTAATACTATAGATCCTGGAATTAATGCGAACATAATATTAATGCGAAAAAAGTTCGTGTTAGTCGCATTATTTTAATATTACGCATTTATTTCTGTTTTGTATATTTATTCCACGTTATTAAAAACAAAATACATATCGAAATTCTAATGTAAAACTAAATATAATATAAAACAGAACTGGAAAAGCAATTCATTGTAGGCGAGATAGGCTAATTGTCGAATAGTCCAGCACGATATATGTCGTATCACACGCTATGAAAACAAATAAAGATTAAAATTCTAATACATTTATAAAACAACTGTAGCACCATTCATCGTAAGACGAGACAGACTAACTGTCCAATAGTCCAGCGAGATGCCAGCCACGTGCCAGTATATGGCCAACTTTCGTAAGTTCTGATTCTTTTTATGTCAATGATCCCACTTCTGACACCAAATTACGATACCTGTGTTGGTAGATATAACTAACAATAAAAACGTGTTACGTTATTTAAAATATACATTGCATCTCATAAGATTTATATACTTTCATAACAATTAGAGATTTTATTTGGACCAAAAATAATATTATAATAGACTCATAAAACGTAAGATGTGGTGAAAGAAAATATAACAAAAGTAGTTACACATATTTTACAGATCGACAGAGAATTTTTTTTTTTTTAATTTTTTTATTATTGAAATTAACAGAGGCGAATTTAGGTGGGGGCAGGGGCCCGCCCGCCCGTCCCCCCCACCCCAAATTTTGCGACAGTTATAATTTTATTATATATTTTTTACGATCCCCTCCAAACCTCCCCCAAAGTTCCATTGGCATTCCGCCTCATGTCAATGCCCCCCTCCCCCTAAATGGATTTTCTGGATCCGCCACTGACAATGATATAGATGAAACAGCAATAGCTTTCATACTTTGTTATGCATTTATGTTGTTGTTGGTTTGCTAGAGTTTTGTTTGTTTGCTTGGGGATTTCTGTCTGTTTGTTGTTTCTTTTTTCCCTTTCATGTTTTGTTTGTTTTTGTTTTGTTTTGTTTTGTTTTGTTCTTTTGTTGTTGTTGTTTTTTTGTTTTTTGTTTTTTGTCTAGGAAAAGACCATATTATTACTGTGCCATGATTCGGTTTTTGGGAGTTTTTTTGTTGTTGTAGTTGTTGTTGTTTTAACCTTAGTTGAGTGTAACAATTATTCTGGAATATCGGTTAACAGCCATTCGCTTTATTTTATTTTAGATTATGGTTCATGGAAGCGACCTATCAAAGCTCTATGAACAAATGGAACCTGAATGGCTTCCAACAGAGTTCGGAGGAACGTCAGAGACGTTTAATACAAACATCATGTTAGAGGAACTGCAGCTGGTTGCAGTTGAAAAAGGGGAGACCATCAACAGTGAAAATGTAACAGGGGAGACAATTCTCGAAGGATTACCTAATTCGGTAGACGATCTCAACAGTGCAGCAAATAATATAGAATCGACTGACATGTAGTGGTGTGAATCTCAAACTCTGTGTAAAATATGTTGTTATAATTAAATAAATACAATTTAAAGTGACAGATCCTAGTTTTTGTTTCATTATTAATTAAAAAGTTTTTAAAGTTTGTTTTGTTTAACGATACCAATATAGCACATTGATTTATTAATCATCGGCTACTGGATGTCAAACAGTTGGTAATTTTGACATACAGTCTTAGAGAGGAAACCCGCTACATTTTTCCATTAGTATCAAGGGATTTTTTATATGCACCATCCCACAGACAAAATAGCACATACCACAGCTTTTGATATGCCAGTCATGGTTCACTGGCTGGAACGAGTTTTCACTATTGGAGCCATACTTGAAAATTGAAATAAGACGTTACTAATATTTTGTTCTTTAGAATATCTAGATAAAAAATCAATGTGCTTTAGTGGCGTCGTTAAATAAAACAAACTTTTTTTTTATAGAATATTGAAGTGCTTATGGTCATCCGGGTGCTTGTAATAACATGGGGGTGGGGGTGGGGGGGACGTAGCCCAGTGGTAAAGCGCTCGCTTGATGGGATCGATCCCCGTTGGTGGGCCCACTGGGCAATTTCTCGTTCCAGCCAGTGCACCACGACTGGTATATCAAAGGCCGTGGTATGTGCTATCCTGTATGTGGGATGGTGCATATAAACGATCCCTTGATGCTAATAAAAAAGAGTAGCCCATCAGGCGCGGATCCAGGATTTTTAAATAGGGGGGGGGGCGAAATTTTGAAATTTAAGTGGCCTGAAACGCGATTTCCTCGCATCTGAGTAACAAAATAGCTATATTAACGTATGTTTTTGGTATTGTCATACTGTTTTTGTTATCTTCAAAATTTCATAAACTCTGGTCTCTTCTTTTTTTTAAAGTTAAAGTGGTCATCTCTCCTTCCCATATTAGGCTGGTTTTCCGTTGACTGCGGCTGCCGGTAAATGGGAAGAAATATCGAAACAGTTGTTTCAGTAATATACACTGCTTTGAAAAACTGGGCCAATGTGTATCAACAGTCATGGTATGTAATATCTTGCTGCTAATCTGAAAGAGTAGCCCCTGGAGTCGCGGCAGCGAGTTTCCTTTCTCGTTGTTTTGTGGTCCTTAACCATATTTCTGACGCTATATAAACGTAAATAAAATGTGTTGAGTATATTGTTAAACAAAACATTTCTTTCTTTCTGCAGCTGGTGTACTAGTATACTTCAGGTCACGTAAAATCGTCGATGATATTGGTAAGTCATTCCTCTGTCGAAATCAACGAAAACTTGTAGGACCATACAATAGAGGTTTTTAGTATCCCAAGTGAATGTCATTTGTATTATTTATAATCCATTATTAGACATATATTTGTTATGTAATTACAATCATTAAAAAGTCTCTGTTGGTCGATACCATCTTAAAAATTGCAGCAAACTCAGGAATGTCCCTTTAAGACGATTTTCATGAACAAAATATAATTTAAAGACTCTTGGGAAATAAGTGCATTTTTGTGTAATTCCACTCTAGTGTATGCTATAGTTAAAAAAATAATAATAAATTGACCCTAAAAATAGGGGGGCGGGGCGGGCCCCTTGGGTCCCCCACTAAATCCGCGCCTGCCCATGAAGTGGTGACAGCGGGTTTCCTCTCTCAATATCTCTGTGGTCCTTAACCATATGTCCGACGCCATATAACCATAAATTAAAAAAATGTGTTGAGTGTGTCGTTAAAACATTTCATTCCATTTCCTTTCTTACATTCGTCTCACAACTCACATTCGCTCGTTAGATACATTTAAAACAACTCGTTGTGAGATAAATGATATCTAACGGCTACTCATGTATATTTATTCGTTTATCTTGAAGAAGGATTCCTCCACCTCAGTGTGTGCACTGTTAGTGTACTCTGACGGTGCGTCACATTTTGGTGGAGTGTAAGCATCTCAAAGAAACTAGAAAATATATATTTGGACAATGTAATGTGATGTGACGTGGAATCCTTTCGATTCCATCCAGAACTTTTATTACAATTTCTACGTGATACTGACTTTTATTCTAAATTTTAATATTACCTATTTGTGATATTTGTAATTTTCGCACAGTTCTTTACACTGTTTATATTTAACTTTTAAATTTTTATATTGATGTTTCTCATCACATTATTGTTGCATTTACCATAGTTTGACAACCAATAGCCGATGTATTTGTTCGTGCTGGGGTGTCGTTAAACATTCATTCGTTCTATTTATTAAAGAGACATACCCTAGTTTTTAAACACTAAGTCATATTTTTTACTATTAGAGCCGTTTTTGATATCTGAAATCATACTTTACTTAGATTTTATTTTATTAGATTATCCATTTCCGTACCTTCGAAGTGTTTTTGGTCATCCTAGTATTTTTAATACCACAAAATTCATTTCTCATATATTTAAAAAAGCACGTGCGTCTGAGAAGTAAAAGTTATGGAGTCGAGTTTTAGTCTATTTTTAGAGGGTATTTCGTAATTTTAAAGTCACAGACTCCTGTTTCACTCAGTTGTAACTTTATCCAAATGTGTTACAGGTTTGTAGATTAACTAAACTTAGTGTGCATTTTCACGGGCTGAAACTAGGGTCTGTCCCTTTAATTAATCAGAAACGTCTTACAATGACAGAAGAATCAGGACAGAAAAATCAGGACAGTCTCTTTAAATCTGTTTTCACATCTAGGGTTAATTCTTTCATTTGCTATGAAAGGTAAATTTGGAGAATATAATATTTCACTATTTCATGACCTCAAACAGATATTTTGAAAATATAACAACGTCCATTCTGTAAAGAGCTTTTAAGGCCGTCCCACACTAGCGCAGCGCGTCGGCAGCGAATCAGCAGCGCGTCAGCAGTGAAACGTTAGTAATGCCCACATATACGCAGCGTTCAAACAGAAATAAAATAGAAAAAAAAAAGCTGAAAAGCTGAAACGAAAAACGGATCTGATTTGAAAACATGGCCCCCAGGAAGATAATTTCGAGTAAATTGGTTTTAATGTATTTGTATAGGAGATTACTTGATAAAAAACGCAAGAGAAAGTTTTGGGTACACGACATCGTTGACCAGGCATCGGCTGCCATTTCCGTGTCTTTGTAACCAACCGATTGGATGTCGTGTATGCATGGGTGTTTCTGCACCTCTATGGTCAACTTTTCTTCGTTAATATTTTGTTTTGGCATTGTTTTTCAGTAAAATAAAGATATTCGTCAATAATGTGTGGGTTATTTTGGTGGAAGACCTAAAATATTACAACATTATGACATCATAAACTGGGGGTTTCTGTGCGCGTCAGAGCAGCTTGCAGCAAAAACCGCTTTTGGAACGATCGAAAAAAAAAAACCGACGTTGACGCGCTGCGCTAGTGAGGGTATGAATATGGTAATTCATTGGAAGTGATTTTTTGCTGCCGACGCGCTGCGCTAATGTGGGACGGCCTTAATAATATCTGCCGTCCACTCAAGGATCATCGTTTCAACCGATTGTACGACGTGTGATAGCATCGCTTGGAGAACATAGACAATTCTGAGTCACCACAAGACTTACGACGTGCGACAAGCGATGGTTTCAGAATCTTTATTGGAATACAGCGTCTCATTGCATCTCACACGATCGCTAAGATGACGACGGTTATAACTGATCGTTGAAGTTAGCAACAGGTTTTTTGCCCAAAATTCATCAAATTGACCAAATTCTTTTGTAACTTAAACCTGGCCCCTGTTTATAAAACTCAAATTTCTAAAGACGCCTCACGCATGCAATTTGTATGACGTTGCCATAACGTTAAGAATTGCAGATTCTATTAAAAATATAAATGTTTGAGTCTAGAATCTAAACGTTTTCTTGCACTTACCAGTCCCCTCTCGCTGAAGCTCATGACAACTGAAAATTATTTCACATAAACATGATACGAAATGGAAGCTCGTTTAATATCATATAAGTATTTCCAGCTACATTCTCGCATAAAAATACAATGGTTCATGGAGTCCTTCACCTAGGGTGTAGTATCCACTTCCGTCTGCAGCCCACGCGACTGCCTCACCTCGTACTTCCGGGTGATAGGACACTTCCGTACCTTTTCCCTGAAGAGCTCTCTCTACGTTGCCGTCTGCCATATTCCAGTAAAACAGATGCTTCTCAATTTTGATCAGCACCTCTGTCCCTAATGGTGATATGTCCCCAGCCACAGGGTCTTTCTTTGATGAATGGAGTCCAGGAACAGTCAGAATAGAGTGCAGATTCACAGCGATTGGCTGATCCCATGCGCTAGAGGGCACTTTCGTCAGTTTGGGGTGATTACCGTTATGGACTTTTGAAACGAGAAAAACGTTTCCTTCCCTGTCTACCATGAGGGTTTCTGCGTTTGGTTCCGACCATCTGTAATAAGTAATTGAAAAAGAAATAAATGCTGAAATAATAAGGAGTTATAATTCTAAAGATTTCCAATAGGGCCCGACATCGTCGACGTCTAAAAAACGTTTCCTTCTCTGTCTACCATGAGGGTTTCTGCGTCTGGTTCCGACCATCTGTAGGCTACTATATGATATATAGTGAAATATTTGCTGGAATAATAATGAATAATAATTCTAAAGATTTCCAATAGGGCCCAACATCCGCGACGTCTACACGGCTTAGGAGTTCATTGGCAGTTCACTGTTTGCCTGTGACCCGACACCCGCCCGTTTGAAATGTCCTTTTTCATAACTTAAAGGAATGCTAAAGCAAGGCTTTTGGACTGGTGTGCATATTCAACGATACATAATGCACATTATTGCTTAATATCAACAAGTATAATCGTATAGTTAATTAATAAAACGGTTAAATGTGACGGCTATTATATATAACGGGCGCAGCCATTTTGTACCATCCCAGTGAATACGCCCTCTGGCGAGCTGGTGGTTACGTAATCCCTAACGTGTCACGTCAGGAATTAGTCTTCGAACTGAAGAAACAAAACATACCTGATTTTTGCGGATGCATCGCAATGTTCTGTAAAAATAATAATCCCAGTAACACAGCAACGTGTATATGTGGTTTATTTTTCAATACAAAATAAACCACCATTGTCAAAGTGTTGAAATAATTGTATTATATTTTGTATATAAATTAACCCACGTACTGAAATAATAGAGTGTTTTCTTGGTTAATTGGTCTTTTCTTTTCTTTCCATGGCCTGTACCTGTGGTTTTTGATTGGCAGGTGTATATAAGAAGACGTGCCTCTTTTATTAAGATCACAGGGTATTGTGTGATAACCTCAAATTGTAATGGACTTTACCAGCTTTATTACTGTAATTCCTGTAAAACCCTTGATTAAGTAGACTTTCCCATCTAAAATCACAAAACTTACCAATTACGTGGGCCGAGAGAAAAGAGAATTATCACTTGGGTATCTGAGTGGTCGTTTTTGCTCGAACGTATCCTACCAATAGGCCTAATAATATGCATTTTTTCTTTGGATTTAAAAAAAATAAAAATACTATAACTCCATTTCGTTATATTGATGAAAATTGAAATATATTTAGTTAAATTGTTTATTATACTATCAAGTCATTTATATTGTTTTACAAGTCAGGTTGATGAAAGCGAAGCGCCTTGTCGTAAATTAGAGCATTTGTTTACACTGTGCATAATAGAGAAGTTGGACCTGAGCTGACATCACTTCGCCCCAAGCCATACCACCGGACGTCACAAAAACGAAACAAAATGGCTGCCCCCAGTTAGCAGGAATAATCATGTCTTTTTATTACTTCTAAAATTACGCGTTTTTCAATTGTTAAAGTGTCAGTATGTGTTGGTGGTCCGGGTATGCATCTTTCCAACACATAAGGCTCTTGTTGGAGTTTAAAAACCCACCTATTATTCACAATACACAACACTAAATTCTGCAAACTCAAACTGGACTTTTCTAGAATGTTGTTACCCCCCCACCGTACAAAATCCTGGATTCGCCCTTAGAGTTCTGATAAATATACGAATATGTTTATGTACAGAAAATACATAGTCCTACATGTCTCAGAAACGTGAATGTAAAGATTAAACGTCAACAAGAAAAGGAAGCTTTAAATAAATATAGATGGTAGTACTAAACCAAATAACTTCCGGCTGGGTCAAAGTTCTGATAGAGAAGTGAACACCACAAATCCTGTGATTGGTTATAAATGTGAGTGTGTTGGTTGTAAAAAATAATAGTTTCATCTGGGTAAAAAAAAAAAGAAGCAATTTTATTTCATCTAGTGCCAATGTTACAAGCACAAGTAGCCTTGTGCTTGAAACATGTATGGGGTACCTGTTAAAAAAAAGTACTCGAATTTTGTGCGGAACTAGGGTAGTCATAGACGTTACCCGTTATCTCAGAAACGAGCAGCTTGACCCCCAATTTTTTTCTGATTCACTTTAAGTGTGAGGGGTGGTAGTATTTATATCCGTGGCGTTTATGTCGGTTGATACGCTGCAGGTATGAGTTTTAGCCGCACATGTTACTATTGTCGTCTATGGGATTTGATTTGGTAGTATACACTCAGATACAACAGCCAGTGCCGGATTTATAAGGGGCCTTTGGCACCCCCACCCCCACCCCCTGCCAGAGCGGCCCCCAGACTAAGGACTTCCTTTATTAAAAAAATTAATAATTATAAAATTAGTCTAAATCCGGCCCAGACAACAGCACATTCTAAACTACGGCTATTTAGTGTCTAACATACATATGGTTATTTTCACACATAGTCGAGAGGAGATCCGCTGCCTATTGAAGTTACCACTCAAATGTGGAAGGTATTTGCCACCTTAGTTAAAGGTACTTCATTTATCTCAAAGTTCCAAGTGCCATATTTCGCTAATTTTTCTCCCCCCCCCCCCCCCCCCCCTCCCCTTTTTGATAAATGTAAATGAATTGACCTCGCACATAATCTTTGCATGAAAACTTGGAAATGTGGCAGACTGACTATCGGCAGAGACGGATGATATGCACAAAGACAACAAACTTGTCGACACCATCCGTCTGGTTCGATCTAGGATCGATTCTCGTCGGTGGGCCCATTGGGCTATTTGTCGTTCCAGCCAGTGCTCCACGACTTGTGTGACAAAGGCCGTGGTATGTATTATCCTGTCTGTGGGATGGTGCATATAAAAGATCCCTTGCTGCTAATCGAAACGAGTAGACCATGAAATGGCGACAGCGGGTTTCCTCTCTCAATATTTGTGTGGTCCTTAACCATAATGTCCGACGCCGTATAACCGTAAATAAAATGTGTTGAGTGCGTTGTTAAATAAAACACTTCCTTCCTTGCTTCCTTCCATCCGTCTGGCATAACGTTACGATATACATGTATATGTTTCTTACTATCAAATTAAATTATTTGGTTGTAATTCTATATGGGCATATAGATGAATGAATGAATGAATGAATGAATGAATGTTTAACGACACCCCAGCACGAAAGATACATCGGCTATTGGGTGTCAAACTATGGTAATGCAAATAAATAAAGTGATGATCAACATCAATATAAAAAAAAGACTTAAACAAAAACAGTATAAAGAACTGTGCAAAAACACAAATATCACAGAATTTTACGGATACTGAATTTTACTCAAAACTTCAGTTTTGTGCTGTATTGGCCATTCTCAAAGATAATGTTACACCCCTGCACCACGGTGAGGTTACAGCACGCGCAGGGGCATATAGATGAAGATATAACGTTCATATTTCAAAGCAGACGTTAATAAATAATTTTGGCGGGAAGATTATGCAACTTTGAGATATAGCACTTTTAATGGAATCTGTGAAATGGGCGCGGGACGTGACTCAGTGATAAAGCACTCGTCTGATTCGCGGTCGGTCGAGGATCGATCCCCGTCGGTGGGCCTATTGGGCTATATCTCGACCCAGCACCACGACTGGTATATCAAAGGCCGTGGTATGTGCTATCCTATCTGTGGAATGTGCATGTAATGTAGCGGGTTTCCTCTCTAAGACTATTTGTCAAGATTACCAAATCCAATAGCAGATGATTAATAAATCAATGTGTTCTAGTGGTGTCGTTAATCAAAACACACTTTTGATTTGCAAAATGAGTACACACGTGTATTTCAGCGTAGAATCTAACGGTACTGTTTGATCCTTTGTGACGTCATCGGGTTCCCTGACTCGGTATATCACGTTGTTGGGTTTGTGGCCTGCTTCACCAATGTCGCCGATGTAGATGCAACTACCTCCCCCAGGACATGGTCCTGTAATACAATAATATAACATAAGGCTGGTAGGTACAGGGTTCGCAGCTCGGTACCGGCTCCCACCCAGAGTGAGTTTTAACGACTCAGTGGGTAGGTGTAAGACCACTACACCCTCTTTTCTCTCACTAACAATTAACAACTAACCCACTGTCTTGGACAGACAGCCCAAATAGCCGAGGTGTGTGCCCAGGACAGCGTGCTTGAACCTTAATTGGATATAAGCACGAAAATAAGTTGAAAAGAAATGAAGTAACATTTATTCATTTCAACTTAGTTTCGTAATTACATAGGCCTATCCAATTAAGGTTCAAGCACGCTGTTTGGGCACACACCTCAGCTATCTGGGTACTGTTCCACCAATCGATCTTAGCACTACTATCGCCGTAAATACCATCTTCATAAATCAAGGCTAATATTCGTTCCTCGTATTCAGCCTTGATACATGTCGTCAAGAAATCGTGCCACAAAATGCTTAAATTTCATTGGATGCGATGAGATCTGATTGCAACGAATCGCAACGCTCCTTATAGATTCCCTTGTTATTGTAAACAAAGACGGCAGCGTCAGCGTCCGGCGGTTAATTTTTGATATTGCTTTCAAGATTGTCACATGTTACCGATGCTGTGATTGGTCAGCGATGTCATCGTGTAAGGGACATAATCGGTGTTACAAATTTTCTTCCAATAGAGGGCGCTAGTAGTAGATATCAGTAATCTTGACTACATGTATCAAGGCTGAATACGAGGAACGAATATTAGCCTTGATTTATGAAGATGCGTAAATACCTACCATCGCGACCTTAATTTTTGTCTACGATCGCCAGCCCGTTCCACGACGCGGCGTTGCTTACTATCGTCGTAAATTACTGAGAAAATTTACAATAGGTACGAGGCAGTTGTAAGCCACTAACGTAGCTGTCAAATGGCAGTTAAATGATGATTTTGTTATTTTCTAAGAAGGATACTTTGTATAAAAAGGGATCTAATATATAGCAAATAACTTTTATAAAACTTGGCGTTCGATGAAAAATCATTCTAGGCCATAGACTTCTACACGAAAATACGGGATATAACTCTCATGTCTTATGCATTCGGCAATTATCGCTTAGCAAATAAACTGACAAAGTTACTTCATGGATGTCCGATACCAATGAATACATCCAAGATGTTGCGAAAAGTCCGTAACCAGTTTATTATTTAAAGGAGACCGGACACCAAAAGACATGTAGTGTGTAATGGATTAAGTTAGCGTCAAAGACCGCATTACTCTAACGTCTGGCTCGCTGCGAGGCACCGGTCAGCTGCGCGTCTTAGGTTTGGGGTAAAAACAGAAGTGGGCGGGATTATGCATAGATCTGAACGAAAGCGAGGCAAACGTCATCGGTGAGAGTTACCAAGCAATACCGGTACACGTGTTGATTCTTTGGTTGTGCCTTTTAGTCGTCTTTTGTTTTTTTTGTCTCCAGGTTTATCGGAAATTTAATTTACAAGATAATTAGTGTTATTATATACCGTCGACGTAATTATATGATGGTTAACTGCGCAGTGTTTAACTGCAACAGTAACAGCAATGCATCCAAAGAAACGGCCAACATCATGGTTTCGATTTCCAAAAAACCCCGAAAGTTGTTTTAAAACATGGACGCATTATTGTCGTCGAACGGGCTTTACACCAACTAAATACAGCAGGTTATGGTACATTTACAATGTGAAAATTAAAACAAGTATGTACTTAAGATATACATTAAATAAAGGTATTGCAATTTGTTCACATACGAATATTTAAACTTCACATTTATTTACCTATAATTACCAAATTAATTTTCACCGACAATCCATAACGACTCCATACTAACGTCTCTTGATCTAGTTGGTTTGTTAACCTCATAATAAAACACCTTCAAAACGTGAATTATTACGTTAGTTAACAATGTTTATCGTCAGTTCAGTATATTTTCATTAAAATTAAAATGCTAACACTTGTGGCAGGAACAACATATGTACTCTGGCCAGAAGGAATGATGGTTAAATAATTTTACAGCTAGTGTCGATTATTAAAGCATACTAAAATTGTACTTTTCAATGCTTTCTGTATGTCATATTAAAAATACTCTACACCAAATAATTATTTTAATACATATGTACCTACCCTGGGTTTCTGCCAGAGGGTGCGGAGGGTAATCTTATATGTATGTACTAAAAAATCGCAGAAATTAATGTATATATATATATAATGTTTGATTTTTTTCGATAGATTATAGTAACATAATTGCTGTTTAAGATTTATAAAAGTGCATGAAATAAAATGTTCAATAAAAAAAACATTTCAAACCTATAACCACCCAATATACTCGTTTGAACATATTTAGTTTTTACAGGCCAATAGGAACAACTTGGGGGGGGGGGGGGGGGCAGGCACTGACAGACTGGGTATAAACTCTACATCAGAGTATTGTTACAATGGCAAAAATTAATGTGATAAAGAAAAGCTCACAAGTGGGAGGCACCTCTCCACCCACCCCCCACCCCCCACCCCAAGTTCCTACGGGCCTGTTTTATTACGTACCCTCAAATTATTTTCTGGCAGAAAACCTGGTACCTTTGGTAGAGGTTGAAACAATTGGTCGTCTAATTTATTTTATTTACCATAAAATAATATAATTAATCACTTTTGGCATCTAGCAATTTAAAGCAAAATTAACAATAGTTACCACATGGAATAAGCATCATATATTATTTTGTTTTACCTGTAATATATTTGACCTGTAATATATTTTCATCAGGACTTCCTTCTTCCTCCATGAATGATTAAAGAAACTAACACTGGATATATTGTAATTATTTTTATTTTATTCCAATATATAACAAATGTGTTTTATGTCAGTATGTGGAGCAAACTACCTGAAACAGTTGGTTTGAAATCATGATTACAAAATCCTAAAGATAAAAGGAAGTGTGTGCGTGGGGTGGGGGGTGCGGGGGGGGGGGGGGAGAGGGGGAATACAGTCTCTAGTGAGGGATACAAACTAGATGTTTTATTTTAATATCTTTATTTATGCAAAGTAGTGAAAATTTAAAACATACATTTTCTTCCTGAGTGTGTGATGGAGAACAAGCCCCTAGGCCCGCCCCTCCCCAGTTCCTACGGGACTGTTGTATTTTATATTAATAAATGCAAAAACTACATAATAATATTGTCGATAAGACATATTAGTTGTAAAGTGATTGTCAGTATGTGGCAACAGTATATTTTCCAACATTTCTGTGTTTCTGTACCCGGCTGTGGACAGTTTCGGCAGACTGGTAACACATTTTCTTAATAATTAAAAATACACGGTTTAACCAAACACATTAAAACTTGGAGGGTAACTAGTTAAGAGAACAAAGTTTTTTGTTAAATTATTATATCTTGCTTTGGTGAGGAGGGGACGCTTTTTGCAAATTTGCGAGATCGGCCTCTGGAATATCCACTGACGTGTCATATTTACATCTATGCTGAACAAGATTTATGATGAAATATTATTACATTTTGTGTGCTTTTCTTCTAATTAGGTCCATTTGCTTCAGTTTACATTAAAAATGTCATAAAAAAAATATGTTTTAAAAAATGCTTCTATGCTAGTCTATGACCATGTGGCTTCTTCGTCTTCGTCGGCAGTTGATTCATCCAAATTTTCGTCTAAGACAACATTTCCAGGATTAGAGACAAAGTCTCTGATAAGTGGTTCAAACGAATACGGTTTGATGCCATTAGCACAAGCTGGACACAATTCTTCGTCACTCGAATCGCTAAGTTCGTCCATGCTGCTTGGTAGTTTCTTCAGTTTTCCTCTCATCGATGACGTCACGGGTCTAGCTCATCAATTGTCGACAGTTTCCGGCAAACATCGGAGATCGGCGAAAAAAACCCCCCAACCAAGACTGGCACGCTTAACTTAGTCAACAAGGGGAGCACGGTAGTTGCGTGTTGTGGTTTATGACGGCAAACAATTCATTACGCCGTATATATGATTTGGTGTCCGGTCTCCTTTAACTAATTCGCACTTCTTTGCAAAGAATATATTAATCATTAAAGGGGCACTTACGACTACCGTAAGGTTGCTTTGTGGAACGGCTGTAAAGTTTACGGTGCCAGTTGTAAAATTCACCTTAAATCACTACAGTTAACCTTAGCTACAATTCTTTCGTGGAACGGGGTCCTGGTCAGTGGGTTAGTGGGAGAAACGTCGATGTAGTGGTCATACACCTACGCAAAGAGTTGTTGAAATAATACTTGTAAATACCATTATATAGATGTCGGACATAGTATGGGCTCCCACTTTTAGTTGGGGGGGGGGGGGGGGGGGGGGGGGGGGGGGGGGGGGGGGGCCCGCAGGCTGCCTTTTGCCCGAATTGAACGAAAATGCCCGAATTGCTATAACAACATTTATTCATATTAGCATTACTACCAAACAGCTATACAGAGTTGCAAACGAATCACTACCCATATTTATATGATTTTGAGGGTAGAATGATGGGTATACATGGGAAAAAAGGTCCCAAGTTAGCACATTTCCCCCGAATATCTGTATAATTTGACCGGCCTCGGTGGCGTCGTGGCAGGCCATCGGTCTACAGGCTGGTAGGTACTGGGTTCGGATCCCAGTCGAGGTATGGGATTTTTAATCCAAATACCGAATCCAAACCCTGAGTGAGTGCTCCGCAAGGCTCAATGGGTAGGTGTAAACCACTTGCACCGACCAGTGATCCATAACTGGTTCAACAAAGGCCATGGTTTGTGCTATCCTGCCTGTGGGAAGCGCAAATAAAAGATCCTGCCTGTCGTAAAGAAGAGTAGCCTATGTGGCGACAGCGGGTTTCCTCTAAAAACAGTGTCAGAATGACCATATGTTTGACGTCCAATAGCCGATGATAAGATTAAAAATCAATGTGCTCTAGTGGCGTCGTTAAATAAAACAAACTTTACTTTTTTTACTGTATAATTTTTGCCCGAATTTAAGGTTTTGCTCCAGCACTAGGGGGCCAGTTGATCCCCTGCCCCCTGTCTCGTACGATTACGATGTTGGAAGATGTCAGCAACTGGAGGCTTGCATAATATTCAGAATTGGTAACCCCCACCCCCAACCCCGCTTCTGGCGCCAATATGCGACTGGCTATATAACAAGGCTGGGGATATCAGAAAATACCAGCAACTGGATAACCAATAATATATTAATTTGCCTTCCAACAGCTGGGATGGAGCTGGAAGTGAGGATAATGTATCAGAGTTGAAATGATCAGGGCATATTGCTTTGAAAATACATTCGCGTTTCAAAAAATTGTCCTACAATTAAACTAGCGCTCTGCCGTGATAAAATCATGGCTACAAAAGAAGAAGTTTGTTTTGTTTAACGATACCTCTAGAGCACATTGATTTTTTTTTAAATCATCGGCTATTGGATGTCAAACATTTGGTATTTTTTTACATATAGTCTTAGAGAGGAAACCAGTTAAAAAAATGTCATTAGTAGCAAGGGATCCTTTATATGCACCATCCCACAGACAGGATAGCACATGCCACGGCCTTTGATGTACCAGTCGTGGTGCACTGGCTGGAGGGACCCACCAACTGTCTAGAAAAATATGGGACCCTGTCACCTCCCCAACCCCAGCCCCACCACGTCCTACTCCTATGATGCGCGGTCGATCTGGCATCGATCCCCGTCGGTGGGCCCATTGGGCTATTTCTCCTTCCAGCCAGCGCACCACGACCGGTATATCAAAGGCTGTGGTATGTGCTGTCCTGTCTGTGGGGTGGCGCATATAAATACCCCTTGCTGCTAATCGAAAAGAGTAGCCCAGTGGCGACAGCGCGTTTCCTCTCTCAATATATGTGCGGTTCCTAACCATATGTCCGACGCCATATGACCATAAATAAAATGTGTTGAGTACGTTGTTAAATAAAACATTTCCTCTCCTAACTATGAACGATCACATGCACTAACCTACAGCGAGATCCTCCCAGTCCCCGTTCGACGCCGCCGCTACCGTCAGTACCGCGACGACGTGGGCGGTGCTGGTGCTGATGACGTAGAGTCGTGGCAAGCCACCGTGGTCATTGATGACATACAGGAATCCAGGGTGTCGTCTGCTGGCCGCGAGACCCGAGGCCTCGTTCAACTCCGTGGTGTCAATCTGACCCTTGATCCTTCCGTCACTGAAGGTACCGTCACCTGGAAATGTTTTTTATTGTCCTTTATGTAATATCATCATGATCATCTCGTCGTCGTCGTCGGCATCATTATCTTTATTAACATCGTCATCATCGTCGTCATTGTCATCGTCGTCGTCGTCGTCGTCATTATCATAATAATAATCATCATCATTATCATCATCATCACCGCCTTCATTATCATTATTATTATCGTCATCATCATCGTCATTGTCATCGTCGTCGTCATTATCATAATAATAATCATCATCATTATCATCATCATCACCGTCTTCATTATCATTATTATCATTGTCGTCATCGTCATTATCATAATCATCATCGTCAACATTATCATTGTCTTCATTATCATTGTCATCATCGTCGTCATCGTCATTATCATAATTTTCATCGTCATCATTATCATTATTATTATTATTGTCATCGTCGTCGTCATTACAATAATCATCATCGTCATTATTATCATTGTTTTCATTATCATTATTATCATTGTCATCATCGTCGTCATCGTCATTATCATAATAATAATCGTCATCATTATCATCATCACCGTCTTCATTATCATCATTATTATTGTCGTCATCGTCATTATCATAATCATCATCGTCATCATTATCATTGTCTTCATTGTCATCATTATTATTGTCATCATCGTCATTATCATAATCATCATTGTCATCATTATCATTGTCTTCATTATCATTATTATCCTTGTCATCGTCGTCATCGTCATTATCATAATCATCATCGTCACCATTATCATTGTCTTCATTATCATTATTATTATCATTGTCATCATCGTCGTCATCGTCATTACAATAATCATCATCGTCATCATCATCATCATCGTCTTTCATTATCATTATTATTATTATTATCATCATCATCATCATAATCATCGTCATCATCATCATCACAATTACCATCATCATCATTTTTGTGGGTTTGTTTTTGTTTTATGTTTGCGTTTCGTTTTATTACGGAAAAATTAAAGAAAGCAAAAATTTGTTTTGTTTAACGATACCAGTGAATCATACTAATTAATTAATTAATCATCGGAAATTCGAGAATTTGTTATTATGACACGTCATCTTTAGACTCCATTTTTCCATTAGAAGCACGAATTTTTTTATCTACACACTGCCACAGACAGGGCAGCACGTACCACTGTCGTTGATATATCAGTCGTGGGGCACTGATTGGGACGAGATGCAGAGGCGGACCTAGGGTGGGGGGGCATGGGCCCGCCCCCCCCCCCCCCCCTAAATTTTACGATGGTTATAATTTTATTATATACTACTCAAAAGAATTTAAGGGTCAGACGATATTTTCGACATTATTTTCTGAATGTCAATTATATTAGCTAGACCGTAATGTCACGTATGGTATTGTTCCATTTTGACGAAAGTGGGTCTAAGCAACCCATAAATGAATTAAAATCCACTGTCACTGACACTGTCGACTAGTTCTAATGGCGAAAACATGCTTACATTTGCACGTAAATTAGGGCGAAAGCGAAAGGTCTGCTAAGTGCCCATAACTTGCTTTTTCACAAAGCGCTTCATTTGCACGCTTTGCACATGTATTCCATGTTCCCAATGCTGAATTTCCGTATAATTGGAGCTTGCGTTCGTGTACGGTGCACACTCCAAATTCGACAATGGTACGACTTCAACTGACTATCGAAGATCGAGGAAGGGCTATTGCTTGGCTTCAGGATGGCAATACGCAAAGAAATGTTGCTCTGAGACTTGGTGTCAGTCAGAGTGTCGTTGGCCGACTGTGACAACGGTACCAAGCAACGAATTCTGTTCGAAATCGTCCACGTTCGGGAAGACCCCAAAGCACTACAAATAGAGAGGACCGCTACACCACCAATATGGCTCTACGTCAACGCACAACCACTGCACGCCGATTACGTGACAATCTGCGGACTGCGACTGGAACTCGAGTGTCTGATCAAACCATACGCAATCGTCTGAGAGCCAATAATCTACGCTGCCGTCGCCAGGCTGTTCGACCACCACTCCTACCACGTCACAGAACGGCCAGACGTCACTGGTGCACGCTTCATCTGCGGTGGCAACGTGTTCAGTGGGGTCGAGTGATGTTCACTGATGAGTCCAGGTTTAGTCTCCAGTTCAACGACGGTTGGGTTCGTGTCTACAGACGTCCTGGGGAGCGCTTCACTGACGTTAACGTTAGACAACGTCACCGGTTCGGTGGTGGCAGCGTCATGGTGTGGGGCTGCATCTCTATCCACCACAGGACCCCCCTCTATGTGGTGGATGGCAATCTGAATGGAATCCGCTATCTGAATGAGATTATCCGGCCGTTGGTTCTCCCAGACCTTCAGCAGATTGGCGGCGGGGCAGTTCTGCAGGATGACAATGCCAGACCCCACCGCGCCAGGGTGGTAACGGACTTTCTCAGACAACAAGGTATCGCCAGGATGGATTGGCCAGCATATTCGCCTGACTTGGCCCCAGTAGAGCACGCCTGGGACGAATTAGGCAGGGAGAGTTCGGGATAACCATGCCCCTCCGGCCAACCTTCATGATCTGGGTCAACTTCTTATGGCAGAGTGGCAGGCCATTCCCCAAGAGTTCTTCAGACGTCTGATCAACAGCATGAGGCAACGATGTGTCGAGTGTATTCGCGCCAGGGGTGGATTCACACACTATTAAACGAATGTTCTAATGTGTAAAATCCATGTTTGACAACCTTCAACTTTGACAGCATGTCATGTGACTTTCTTGTATACAGTGACGTTTATTTGTGGTTTTTTGTAAATGTGGAACAATAAATAATTTTTTTGGTGTACTTTACATCATCAATCTAATACACTCTGAAACTTATTTGGTTATAAATTTTTGACCCTTAAATTCTTTTGAGTAGTAATATATTAATAAAAAAAATATATATATACGATCCCCTTCCATACCTCCCCCAAAGTTCCCTTGGCATGTCATTGCCCCCATCCCCCCTCCAAATGGATTTTCTGGATCCTCCACTGAGATAACCCCAATGGGTCTACTGAGAAGCTCGATGTTCGGATCCAAGCAAGTAGTAAAAATGAGTTTAAAGTTTCCTTTAAATTTTTTATTGTTTAACGACACCACTAGAGCACATTGATTATTAATCATCGGCTATTGCATGTCAAACATTTGGCAATTTTGAGATATAGTCTTAGAGAGGAAACCCGCTACATGTTTCCATTAGTAGCAATGGATCTTTTAAATGCACCATCCCACAGAAAGGATGGCACATACAACGGCCTTTGATATACCAGTCGTGGTGCACTGGCTGGAACTAGCAAGAACATTATAATTTGATTAACGTATAAATATAAGTAGCAAGGGATCTGTTATAGGCACCATACCACAGACAGGATAGCACATATATTTCAATAATAGGGGACTGAGCGTAGTCCAGTGGTAAAGCGCTCGCTTGATGCGAGGTCGGTTTAGGATCGATCCCCGTCGATGGACCCCTGAGCTATTTCTTGTTCCAGCCAGTGCACCACGACTGGTATATCCTGTCTTAGCCCGAGTACTCTGACTGTAAGAGAGCTAGACGGACATTTGGACATAAATACGCTCTCATTACAGTCGGAGACCAAGCTATGTATTTTTTTGGCAATTCCCGACAACCAAAATGTTGGCAAAGATTTCCGCTCTAATACCACAACAATCCTATGTTTGACGTCAGATACCTTTACATCGATCATTTTCGAGTTAACTGATTAAAAACAATCGACATATTAATCACTAATACACATAGTACAGAAAGAAATCCGACAGCACCCACATTCAGCTACGCTTCGTGACACTCCGTCGCAAGAATTACAAAGCTCGGTGACCTATTTCGTGACGTTTATCACGTGATCGTCCACTAGGCGATTCGGCCTAGTAGACGGAATGGCTGAGTGGGCGATCATGTGACGCAACGTCACGATATACTAGCAATCGGAACTCCTCGTACATTTCTACGAAATATAAACTCGGACACAATGCGTCACCATTTTGCAGTCTGGAGCTCCACGCAGTAAGACGTGTTTGTTTCGCTTGTGCACACTGCACGTGCTTTCGTGTGCTCGACTTGGGGGTCCTTCATTTCGTTGTTTTTGTCAGCGAAATGAAGTTTTCTACTGGGATGTATGCGGCCATTGGAACTGATTGAACGCTGGAACGCTTCTCGTTTCGACAGTCTGCACCACCAGGTTGGATTCTTTTTCAGCGAGATTCCTCGCCTCCACGTCATTTCTCCGTCTGACTATGTTGACTTGTTTTTTCGTGACTCGTATGACGACCATTCTGCAGAACGCCACGGTTGTTCGCGTTTAGTCTCTACATGTCCGAGCCTGTCCTACCAGCACTGGAAGATTGACCGCCCCACTCTAAGAAGAAATAGGAAGCGGGGTCGGCCCCTACTACTCTTTCTAGACTTTACCTTGCTTTATAATGATACCATCTCGTATCCTCCGGAGTCGGGCCCGTGCGCACCACTATACCAACCCATGACGACTGGACTATACCCTAGTCTGATACTCTACTCGTTCAGACGGATCCGGCTTCTCAAGATCTGTATTTCAGCACAGCACTACACCTTCAACGTCTATCGACTGTCAATCTAGGGGTTTTCTTGACGGGATACAACCCATCTCGTCCCTTTAAGCTGTGCACCCAAACGGCCTTAACGAGGCCACTCGCGTGGACATATTGATCGGACTTTAAACGTTTAGATCTGCGTTCAAAATTTTATGTCGAAATTACTTCTTTTTTGTAATATTATTAAATAGTCCGATCCTCTCTTCTTTCTCTTATTTAATTTTGGACTGTCCTTCTAAAATGCTCCAAATTATATAAATATTCGGCCGAGCAGTCAATTCTTTTTTATTTTTGGCTTGTAACCTTTTTCTTT
This sequence comes from Gigantopelta aegis, assembly GCF_016097555.1. NCBI lineage: Eukaryota > Metazoa > Mollusca > Gastropoda > Neomphalida > Peltospiridae > Gigantopelta > Gigantopelta aegis. The sequence continues at coordinate 2,462,381 of NC_054703.1, forward strand.
TTTCATTTATTCTATTAACGTTTTTACTAATTGCTATTTTCAAAATTCTGCCCATTTTCACCCCCCCCCCCCCCTCCATCCCGAGTCAGGCCACCGATCTTATCGGAGGTCGGACTCGGGATGGGCGTGTTCGAAACCCTAGTGGTATATGGGCACGTTAAACTAGTTATCATCATCATCATCACCATTTTGGACGGAACTTTTTTCAGTCACATGATCAAAACATGGCCATGGAATATAATTGCTCATTCTGTGCTTCAGACAACTACATACAACAACAAATGCATCGAAGAGAATACGCGAGAATGATATAATACAAAAGATAACAGACACATTAGGCTTTAAACCTACTGACAGTTACAGAATATGTGACAGATGTGTAAATAAAATTATTAAATTCCAAAATAAATTTATTACAATTTCTTCAATTTTAACTAGAATTAAATATGTTGAAGTAACCTTTTTCAGAAGTTTCTAAAACAGATTGAAAATACAAATCCATCACGAAACAATTTTTTAGTCGTCATATCTTTATATTTACTCATGAACCACGGTTAAATCTATATCACAGTTAATGTGTGCAGTTGGCGAGCATGTTCCATAGAAATAGTGACAAGTCAGCTTTTTAAACAATCCAGCGTTTTCACATTTAAGAACAATTTCATCAAAACATCAGTCTGTTTAATCAGCTGTTTCTTGGTACAGATTGCCATTAGGTTCAGCTCCTCCAAAGAACCAAGTGGGGCTTTTTTTTAAATAGTTTATTGTGATACTGGACATTTAAAATACTAAACCATAGAACTCTTAAATGTTATAATTAAAATATTGCATTACACATGTGCTTGCATGCACCCACCCACTGTCCATGTTTAGCAACATTTAAAAAAATATCTTAAAGGTCAAATATCAGAGTTAAATTAAAATATTATGCTATTTTCACATGTGATTGTAATAAATAACTACAATTTACTCGATCGCACACATAATATTTGCTTAAGTAACTCCAGAATAATAATTTTATAATAAAAAAAAAATGTTGTGTCAAAAGATGTTCCATATTTGATCGAACTACATTATGTTACGAACTTCGTCCTAACCGCGTCACCAAATACATGAAAATTTGGTGTATTCCTACAACTTGTGTCCGAGCCTACATCTAGCGTAGCGGAATGTGACGAGGTGTTCCGATTGGATATACTAGTAGGTCGGCGAACTTAGAATTCTGCTGTCCGGAGTTTGCCGAAGCTTAGCTGAATGTGGGTGCTGTCGGGTTTCTTTCTGTAGTGTGTGTATTAGTAATTAATATGTGGATTTTTTTAATCAATTAACTCGAAAATGATCGATGTAAAAGTATTTAACGTCAAAAATAGGATTGTTGTGATATTAGAGCGGAAATCTTTGCCAACTTTTTGGTTGTCGGGAATTGCCAAAAAAATACATAGCTTGGTCTCTGATTGTAATGAGAGCGTATTTATGTCCAAATGTCCGTCTAGCTCTCTTACAGTCAGAGTACTCGGGCTAATCCTGTCTGTGGAATGATGCATATAAAATATCCCTTGCTGCTAATAGAATAACGTAGCAGGTTTCCTCTTTAAGACTATATGTCGGAATTACCAAATGTTCGACATCAAATAACCGGCTGGAACGAGAAATAGCCCAATGGGCCTACCGACAAAAAAACAAAAAACAACAACAACACAACAAAAAAAACTAAAACAAAAAACCACCCTAAAAAAACAACTAGGCAAACCCCCAAAACAACAACAAACAAACAAACAAAAACAATAACCCACCACCACCACCACAAAAAAAAAAGAGCAAAAAAACCCCAAACAAAAACAATTAAGCTTATAATAGTAGGCTACTATAATAGAATAACAGAATACCTGCAGTCAAGGCCAAACCAATCGAAAAACAGAATGCTAATGTTATCATTGTCAAACTGGGTCCAGTAGCTGCCTGTGGAAATTCCTGCTGCTTGAGATTATTATAGTGTTTCTTATCTCAGTCTTATCTCAGTCTTATCTGCCCTTCTATTTTGGACGTAGGAACTGGTTTACGTCAGAACCAGCCCCCAAACCAGGCGTGCGCTACAGGGTGTAGTATACCAAATAAAATCCCATAGGCGACCATGTTAACGTTTTTGTTTTAAAAACACTATAGGTAATGCAATATACCAACCAAACTATGACCCATAAATACCAGTACTACAACCCATACTTCAAAGTATTAACTGAAGAAAATGGTACCTTTCGTGACTCATTTTCGGTATAACCAGATGTTTTTGCAACACCCCTAGTTTCGCACAAAATTTACAGTACAGTAGGCCCTACTTTAGTTTGACAGGTACCCCATACATGTTTCAAGCACAAGGCTACTTGACACAGTGGTACTAGATGAAATAAAATTACATACAGTTTTTACCCAGATAAATATGTTTTTGTTTTTTTTTACGACAAACATTCACATTTATCTCCAAAGACAGGACTTGTGGTATTAACTGCTCCATCAAAAGTTGGGTTCACCTCCAACTTTGACCCATCCGGAAGTTATTTGGTTTAGTACATAGAGGATATTTCATGTTTTTTGTCAAATATGATTTATATCTCATCGAGTGAAGTTTGCAATCATATCTCACGAGTCGCGCTTGTGATATGGAATTGCAAATTTCACGAGATGAGATATAAATCACATTTGACAAAAAAATATGAAATTGTCTATTGATTATATAACTTTTGGCAATTTACCTTTATTTTTAAAATGCCAGCAGCAAGTCTATGGATGTCAACAAACCCGCTGATTGACCGAGTTACTCTTAAACACTGGACTACTCCGCAATATATGTAGTTCCTATGTATGGAAATTAATTTTAAAAAATTGAAAATAAAAGTACTTTATTTCAAACATTAGTAAAAGTCAATAACATCTTATTCATCTAAATCTAAATATGTTCTCTCTTGAAATTGTACTACTGTTTCATTCGGGTTTGGGTTCGGGTATACTATTTACATGCTCATATGCCACTAGAGCTTCGAGCATGTCTGGCCCGGGGCCGACCTCTGGATAGCCAGAAGTCTGCTCCGGGGCAGAAAATTATAAGGGCAATTTTGAATATTTACGCTAAATACTAAAACGGGAGACTTTAAATAAATATAAATTTTGTTGGTGTAATTCTAAAAGATACTTATATCACAAATCAATAAAATAAAAAAACACCACAAAAAACCGCATATTTATTTTAGACACCAAATTTAGAGCGGGCAGTCAAAACCAAAAAAAGGTTTACAATTATTTTTAGCCCTGAGTGGGAGGGAAAAGGAGGTTGGTTGGAGGTTAAGCCAAAGCCACAGGAGACCTTGCATTTAGTAGGTTCTATAGAAAAAAGACAGAGGGGTACCAGTCGTATTGGTAACTTCGGCGTGACTGAGGGAGGGAAGGTAAGCGAGAAAGAGGGTCGGAGGGGGCAAGTCCCCGGACAAACCTAAACACACCCTACGGCCGAAACCGCCTACGCCTAAACGCCCTAACCCTGTATTTCCGGTGGAATACCCCATCCACTCACCACCAAACCCCCCCCCCCCCCCCCCCATCCAGCCGTCGTGCCCTCCAGTTCCAGCACCCCTCAAGGTTAAAGAAAATCCAGCGTTGGCATCCCTAGGAGAGGGATACAGGTAGATTCATAAATAATTTCCAACGCTGAGGGCAGAAAAGTGTAGTTTAGTTGTTGATTTTAGACTTTTGCGTCTGGCAAGTCGCGGCGGTGAAACGCATTCTGTAGATCTGGAAGAACCGAGGCGCCTCTCTGTCAACCAAGAGAACAAAAACGTTACGTCATTCAACATACGCTGTCACCACTTTAATGTATAAAACATGACGACTGGGAGGAGGTATGAAAGAACCAAGTCTCAGTCGCCGATTTAGGAGCAGTATCCCGCCCTATTAAATTCTTTATTTTTTATTAAATCAATACATAATTAAAAACTGGATAAAATATAGCAACACATTAAAACGAGCATGCCAGTAAACCTAAATAAATTTTTAAAACCGAAAACACCAAACTATAAATTTACAAAAAATAAGAAAAAAAAAAAAAAAAAAAAAAAAAAAAATACATATATATATATATATATATATATATATATATATATATATATATATATATATATATATATAGAAGGCCAAGCCGGCGAAGGGGGAGTGCATTACTGGCAGATAACAAACCCCTCCCTTCTACAAACCTGAAGCTGATCCTATCACTCAATACACAACATCACATAACATCACAATAAAAATAGAAATATATAGATATAATTTTATTTACAAATTATTTAATTTAAAAAGTTTAAAAATACCGGAAGAAGAGTTAAAATTAGAGAGGAAAACCGACAAGGCGCGACGGAAAACCACGGACGACGGCAGATATTCGTTAAAATCCGGTAGTGAATTGATAGTTAAGTAAAAATGATAACATTAAAAGCCTATTTCAGTTATTACTATATCACAGAGAAAAGATATTAATAATTATAAGCCAGATAAAGATATAACCAAGGTGAAAGAGATTTAAATATTAATTTTAGATTGCAAAACAAAGGCTATCAACAACTTGTCTAATACACTTTTATGTTGTTTTGAAGGATTTAATCAATTATAAGCATTAAAAATAATATTATTATTACTAAAATAGTTTTCCAGTTTCAGTCTAATTCGTTTTTACTTAGTGCATTCGACCAAAAAGTGATTAACATTATCAAGTTTATTACACACTAAGCAACTGGGTGTATTAGATTTCCTGACTTTAAATTTTGTATCATTTAAACCAAAAGATACACCCATTCTAAGCCTAGCAATAATTTTGGTGGCTTTAATATTAAAAGAAACTGGACCAGGTGTTGTAACCTCTGGTTTGATATGGGAGTGCCACACTTTGGTGTTGTGGTTCCATTCGGTTTGCCCAGGTGTTGTAACCTCTGGTTTGATATGGGAGTGCCACACTTTGGTGTTGTGGTTCCATTCGGTTTTCCCAGGTGTTGTAACCTCTGGTTTGATATGGGAGTGCCACACTCTGGTGTTGTGGTTCCATTCGGTTTGCCCACGTGTTGTAACCACTGGTTTGATATGGGAGTGCCACACTCTGCTGTTGTGGTTCCATTCGGTTTGCCCACGTGTTGTAACCTCTGGTTTGATATGGGAGTGCCACACTCTGGTGTTGTGGTTCCATTCGGTTTGCCCAGGTGTTGTAACCTCTGGTTTGATATGGGAGTGCCACACTCTGCTGTTGTGGTTCCATTCGGTTTGCCCAGGTGTTGTAACCTCTGGTTTGATATGGGAGTGCCACACTCTGGTGTTGTGGTTCCATTCGGTTTGCCCAGGTGTTGTAACCTCTGGTTTGATATGGGAGTGCCACACTTTGGTGTTGTGGTTCCATTCGGTTTGCCCAGGTGTTGTAACCTCTGGCTTGATATGGGAGTGCCACACTTTGGTGTTGTGGTTCCATTCGGTTTGCCCAGGTGTTGTAACCTCTGGTTTGATATGGGAGTGCCACACTTTGGTGTTGTGGTTCCATTCGGTTTGCCCAGGTGTTGTAACCTCTGGTTTGATATGGGAGTGCCACACTTTGGTGTTGTGGTTCCATTCGGTTTGCCACAACTTACCTAAGTGGGGCTCTGCCATAGAACAAATGTCACTAAAATTATAATCAATGGTGACACCAACTTTTGTGTCCACCAGACATTTCTTGGCGTTAGCATCGGCCAATTCGTTACCCTCGATACCAACATGAGCAGGGACCCACTCGAGGACAACAGAGACTTGTTTGACGACTAATTTGTTATAAAAATTTATATACCTTTTTAATGATTTCAGGTCTCACGCTAACGGATCCAGAGATAGCCTGTAAGGCGCTAAGACTGTCGGAGAAAATGACATAATTTAAAGGGCTGTGATTTTTGTGATAATTTTCTATCCACATCAACGCATACAGGATGGCCATTAATTCAGAAGTATAAACCGAAATATGATTAGTAAACCTAGCCCTAACGGCAATTGGTTTAGTTTGAATGTCAGAATTTTTAATAATAAAGGTCATTTCTGTTCTGCCAGTGGTTGGATCCTTTGAATCGTCCGTGAACACTTGGATCACGTCGGGATAAAAATCTTCAACCACTGTACGAAATAAAATATTTTTATGATTAAAATTATCAACTTTTAAAATTTCGTTGCGGATGTGGTAATTGACAATGGGAGTGCCGATCTGCCAATATTGGCTCTACTAACTGGCAGGCCGGCAATGCCAAAGTCAATTGCAAATTTATTTCAATAAGAAATTATGGATATGTGATTATCTCTAACAGTATCTAGCTGAACTGGATTAATACAGTTTATAGGATAGTCAGGCACCAGATTTTTAGTTTTACTGAGATATTTAATACCTTGCCTGATTCTCCTAAGAGCAAGGGGGAGGACTCCTAATTCAGCCAGGACACTATCATATGGAGTATAGACAGTTCCCCCAATTATAATCAAGTTTCCTTAGCTGATTACCAGTGGCACATCCAAAGGCAAGGGCCCCCATATTGGAATCTGGACACTATGAAGGCTTCAAAGATCATAAGTAAGGTTTTTCTATCAGAGCCCCATGATGTGCCTGATAACACTCGGATTAAATTAATATAAAAGATACTATTATCAGTCACTTTAGCTATGTGTTCCCCAAAACTGATGGCATTGTCGAAGATCACACCCAGAATTTTGACTGACTGCACCTGGCTGATTATCGCATCTTTAAGCTTTAATTTTAAATCAAAAATACTTTTAAACTTTCTAGAGTTTTGAAAAATAATATATTTTGTTTTAGCTTTGGAAATGGTAACACCACAGGCCCTCGGCCCATCTATTTAAATTATTTACATCCAACTGGAGGTCTTTTTTGAATGTCCTCATATGAATGTCCAACTCTCCAGAAGGTCGTATCGTCAGAAAAACCCCGATACTTAAATTAGTTTTTGTATTTTTGTTTGTAGTGATAAGCACCGTAGAAAAAAAATCATGAATAAATATAGAAAAAAAAGAGTAGGTGCTATCACGGAGCCCTGTGGTATGCCATTCTCCAAAATAAAAATAGGGGACAAATTACCATTTAAATTGACAGCAAATGTTCTATTATCCAAAAACTGATTAATAAAAGCGAACATTGCTCCTTTAATCCCAATTTGGTAAACTTTAATTAACAATCCGCGTCTCCAGACCTTGTCGTACGCCTTTTCAATGTCCACAAATACCCTCGCCGCCTTGTGTCCATTCTTAAAAGCTAACTTAATTTTGGATTGAAGATGTACAAGGTGGTCAGTAGTAGAGTGGTATTTACTAAAACTACTCTGGTAGATAGACAACAAACTGTTTCTCTCCAGAAAGTGGATAAGGCGATTGTTTACCATGCACTCCATGGTCTTGCAGACGCTAGATGTCAAGGATATTGGTCTATAATTTGCTGGATCACAGGGGTCCTTACCCGCCTTGGGGAGGGTAAAAACCTCCGCATGTTTTCAACTACGGGGGAGGCTCCCCTCGGCCCAAACCCAGTTAAAATGTTCCAGGAAGAGCTCAAGGGTTTTGGTAGGCATATTTTAAAAATATATAACTAAATTTATCTGGGCCAGGAGCCGAGCCTTTCCTTCAACCAAAAGCATTGAGCAGTTCCTGAAATTTAAAGGGTGCATTATAAGGCGAGTCATCCTTCTGAGTTTTATGTACCTGGGGAATTGGACTACTTTTTTCAATTTTGATTTTTCTAATTTGAAAATCTTTAGAGTAATTAGTGGTAGCCGAATTATTTCTAAAAGTTGCTTCAAGTACATTAACTTTATCTATATCAGTTTTATATAATTTACTATTTTTTAATATAATTTTGTTTGTAGTTGCTTTCCCTTGAACTCTTTTGATCCTACCGGCCTCGGTGGCGTCGTGGTTACGCCATCGGTCTACAGGTTAAGGCATGGGATTTTTAATCCAGATACCGATTCCAAACCCTGAGTGAGTCTCCGCCAGGCTCAATGGGTAGGTGTACACCACTTGCACCGACCAGTGATCCATAACTGGTTCAACAAAGGCCATGGTTTGTGCTATCCTGCCTGTGGGAAGAGCAAATAAAAGATCCCTTGCTGCCTGTCGTAAAAGAGTAGCCTATGTGGCGACAGCGTGTTTCCTCTAAAAAAAAAACAGTGTCAGAATGATCATATGTTTGACGTCCAATAGTCGATGATAAGATAAAAAATCAATGTGCTCTAGTGGCGTCGTTAAATAAAACAAACGTTTTACTTTTGATCCTCGACCATACCTATTTAGCTTTAGAATTCTTGTTTAGGGAACAACAGAACTGATACCATGAGGCAGATTTGGCTTTAGTAATACTCATTTTTAACTTATAACGGCTGTCTTTATAATTATCAATATTAACTTTAGTATTTGATTTCTGTAATAACTTTCTACATCTGTTTCTAATTCTTTTGAGTTTGGTGTGTTCCTCAGACCACCAAGGGACCGATTTCCTTTTTCCCAACCCAGAACAACAGTATTATTTGCTATGTCGATTATGGCACCTACTAGGTTATCATTAAACCGGTCGGTGTCACTATCGCGGAATAAATTATGATCTAATTCACCACACAGTTGACTTAACTTTGGCCAGTTGGCTCTATTGAAGTTCCATTTGTATTCACATGTTATATTATTGACCACAATAGCCTATCCGACACATTATAAGAAGTGTTGATAGGGAGGTGGTCGCTGCCCAAGTTACCAAGCACTTTCCACTCGTATGTGGCAGCTAAATCACTAGATACTACGGTTACATCCAAACAAGACCAAGTATTGTCGGCGTCTGATAGATACGTAACACTACCGTCATTAAGACAGGCTAAGTTTAAACTATCAATTAAATTTCCTATAATACGGCCTGTCATATTGGTAACCTTTGAACCCCATATAATATTTTTACTATTTAAATCACCTACTAAAAATAAATTTTCAACATGGTTACCAATAATAGTCAAAAAATCATTTAAACTAATATGTTTACTAGTTATATTGTTTCATCCATTTTTTTTGAAACAGAAGTCAACACAGACAATAAAAGGGAGCGAACTCTGTTTCAAGGGTAGATGGGTGGGGGGTCGATGGGGGTGGGGGTGGGGGGTGAAAACAGTTCCTGCTTTCTTACAGTGAAGATATTAGTAACACTTTCTACAGTGACGATAACACATTTTAGAGTGAAATAGTGAAATTTTCACTGAGTGTCTGATAACACTTTTATGTTACTGATATTTTTAGATATTTCACTAAATGTTATATACTCTGTCAAAAAAGAAACGCATAGGCGAAATATTCATGGAATTGTCTCTTTAATACAAAGAGGCTTAATTTCGTTATTTATGATCATAACACAGTCAAATTTGACATGAGTATGTGACAATGTTCTTGCTATGGATTGACGGCACGAGGGCGCTGAAATCAGTATCTTGTGTGGCCACCAGCAGCAGCAATCACTGCGCAACACCTCCTTGGCATAGACTGAACGAGTCTCTGTATCCGGGCACGTGGAATCCTAGCCCATTCTCTCTGCAATGCAATGAGATGGCTCCTCACATCATGACACTCCCTCCACCGAATCTGTCAACTTGGGCGACGTAGTTGTTGGCAAAACGTTCATTACGGCGTATGTAAACACGTTGTCGTCCATCACGTCGCTGTAGAAGGAAACGTGACTCGTCGCTGAACCATACTTGCCGCCAGTTTCCCAAGTTCCACCCCTGTACATTCGTGCACCAGCGAACTCGTAAATGTCGGTGTTGACGTCGCAGGACGGGGCCAACATACGGTCTTCTAGCCCGTAAACCAGCTTCTCGAAGTCGGTTCCGAATGATTTGTGCAGACACCCTTCTCAAACCAGGTATGCGTCCAGCAGTGTTCGTTGCTGTGGCAGTTCGGTGACGCAAGTGCAGAACACGGATGTAGCGATCTTGTGCTGCAGTTGTTATGCGAGGTCTTCCACTTTTGGGCAGTCTTCAGCTGATTGAAACTGCTGGTACCTGTCCCAGAGACGTGAAATGGTGCTCTGATGGGCGTTCATAAGGCGTGCGACTGCTGACTGCGATTCACCTAACTGGATGCGGTCTATTGCAATGTTTGGATTCGGCAGGCTTAGTCTTGGCATCTTGTAGCTCGTCTACGTCGAAATGGAAATGAGGCATCATTGCGAGCATTGCAGCTTTAACTACGCATCTCTACCCCAATCTTTCCCCTGAGTTTCACGTACATTCGCAAAAATCTGACCATTACACGCCGATTTCCTGCAATTGTCGCACAACGTGCCACAACGTGCGTTAAGTTTGTTTTAGGGTGCATTGGGTCATGCTGTCCCATTCTAGGAACATTAACAAACATGGTCATTCAGCAACATTGTACAAAAAACGCAAAACAACAACGATATTTTGTAAAATCAAACACTTTTCTTCTTTCCCTATCACCTATGCGTTTCTTTTTTGACAGAGTATATAATAATAACAGCTTTCTCCGATCATAAATGTCCAATCTAATCTGACAGTTTAATCAGACCTTTATCTGTGAAAGTTTTTAGGACCGTCCTGAGAATCCACTGCTGGTCTTCACTTGTGGACAACGCTACTATCGCCTGTATTCGTGTGATATCCGTGGGCGGGATTTAGCTCGCTCGAGGTGTCTGGGGTCGCAGGATCGCAGCACCTCAGTGGACCCATTCAACTGATCCCTTGTTGATGATGGACACATGTAGCGGGTTTCCTCTGATGAAGGAAGGAAAGGTTTTATTTAACGACGCACTCAACACATTTTATTTACGGTTATATGGCGTCAGACAAATGGTTAAGGACCACACAGATATTGAGGGAGGAAACCCGCTGTTGCCACTTCATGGGCTACTCTTTTTTCGATTAGCAGCAAGGCATCTTTCATATGCACCATCCAACAAACAGGATAGCACATACCACGGTCTTTGATGTACCAGTCGTGGTGCACTGGCTGGAACGAGTAATTCCTCTGATGACTACGAGTCAGATGTTTGCCATCCAGCAGCCGATGATTAATTAATCAATGTGCTCTAGTGGTGGTGTTAAACAAAACAAACGCTCCATGTGGTACCCGGGGGCGGGATTTAGTTCAGTCGGCTGAGCGTTCACGCGAGGTCCTTAGGTCGCAGGATCGAACCACGTCGGTTCCCATTCAACTGATTGGGGTTTTTTTCTTCTTGTTCCAACGAGTCCACCACGACTGGTCAAGGACCGTGGTATGTGCTTTCCTATCTGTGGGAAATGTTAAAGTTTGTTTTGTTTAACGACACCACTAGAGCACATTGATTAATTAATCATCGGCTATTGGGTGTCAAACATTTGGAAATTCTGACACTTGTCATCAGAGGAAACCCGCTACATTTTTCCTAATGCAGCAAGGGATCTGTGATAAGCACTTTCTCACAGACAGGAAAGTCCATACCACGGCCTTTGACAAGTTGTGGTGCACTGGTTGGAATGAGAGAAAAAAAACCAATCAGATGAATGGATCCACCGAGGTGGTTCGATCCTGCTACGCAAGCACCTCAAGCGAACACTCAACCGGTCTGTTGGAAAGTGCATATAAAAGATCCCTTGCTGCTAATGGAAAAAGGATGGGACGTAGCTCAATGGTAAAGCGTTTGTTTGATGCGCGGTCGGTCTGGGATCGATTCCCGTCGGTAGGCCCATTGGGCTATTTCTCGTTCCTGCCAGTGCACCACGACTGGCATATCAAAGGCCGTGGTATGTACTACCCTGTCTGTGGGATGGTGCATATAAAAGATGCCTTGCTGCTAATCGAAAAAAGTAGTTCATGAAGTGGCGACAGCGGGTTTCCTCTCTCAATATCTATGTGGTCCATAACCATATGTCCGACGCCATATAACCGTAAATAAAATGTGTTGAGTGCGTCGTTAAATAAAACATTTCCTTCCTTCCTAATGGAAAAACGTAGCGGGTTTCCTCTGATGACTACTTGAATTGAATTGAATCTAATTGAATTGGAGTTCAGCTATATGAACCACAGCCGTAACAGCCGCATCTTCATAAATCAAGGCTAATATTCGTTCCTCGTATTCAGCCTTGATGCATGTAGTCAAGATTACTGATATCCACTACTAGCGCCCTCTAATGGAAGAAAATTTGTAACACCGATTATGTCCCTTACACGATGATATCGCTGACCAATCACAGCATCGGTAACATGTGACCAATCTTGAAAGCAATATCAAAAATTAACCGCCGAAACCTTTTTTTTAACATACCGTGACAAACACGACACGTTTCCACGGACGCTGACGCTGCCATCTTTGTTTACGATAACAAGGGAATCTATAAGGAGCGTTGCGATTCGTTGCAATCAGATCTCATCGCATCCAATGAAATTTAAGCATTTTGTGGCACGATTTCTTGACGACATGTATCAAGGCTGAATACGAGGAACGAATATTAGCCTTGATTTATGAAGATGCAACAGCCGAGGACTGCGTATATAAACTTAATGCAAAATGGTTATCATTATTAGTTAATCCCGTTGCTATAGAAATTAATCAACGTTCGGCCATACAGTGTTAAGATAACTATCATTATGTTAAACACTAGTAATTTAAAATGTACTAAGGCCTCAAACTTTCTTTTCATACAATCTAAAAGAAAACGCCCATACAATAAATAATATGGTGGTATATTTAGGACACACTGGTACACGTTTTTTTCTTACTTTTAAAGATACTGAACTTCGACTTATATCTCGAAATTTGGACTTTTGTCGAATGCTTAACTTATTATTTTGAAATGTCGGCATAGTATCTCAAGATTTTAACTTACAATGCCAAGCTCTCGACCTGTTATTTTGACTATATGACACTGACTTGTACGATTTGTACGCATTGACAAGAGATAAGAATAGCATTCGACAATATAATTGGAGAGCTCAAGATAATAGGTTCAGCCCTCAACATCAATATAATAAGTCAAGATCTCAACATAAGGCCCACTTTCCATTAAGGTAATCTACGCGCGGAAACGTGCATTTTCATATCCACATTTTCGATATTTGACGTCATCAAAGTACTTTTAAGCCGCAAGTAAACAACGATCGACCTTTTTTCTGCGCATGCTGAATGCACACTCGTCTTATTATCTCGAGCTCTCGACTTATTATCTTGAGCGCATTACATTATCTCAAGTGCTCGACTTATCTCGAGTGCTCAACTTATATTATCTCGAGCGTTTGACTGAGTGCTAAACTTATTATGTTAAACTTTTGACTTATTATTATCTCTAGTGCTCGATTTGTTATCTCCAGCGCTCGACTTATTATCTTTAGCTCTCGACTTTTGTATCAATACTGTACAACCAAAAAGAGATTTGCTAAAGAAAACGACATGAGTTGACAAGAGTTAAAGTTACAGCCTCTGGTTACCACATTATAACACCATGTACAAATATGAAATACAAGCTCAAATGCACTTATAAAAAACTCGTGTGTGTTCGCTATGAACGGAGATCGTGAAAAGCATACGCTCGATTCGTCGCATGTGCCGCCATTGCTCGGCAAAGCACAAACGACAGCCTGTTGTCTGTTTCAGTTAACACGTGCGTTTGCCGATTTGAAATTGTAGGGTTCGTCTCAAAAAATGAAAAGATAAATCTTGCGCTGTACGAAGAACGTTCGGTTGAGGATACGGTACTAGAGTCTTTCATTAAAACCGGTTTGATCTTGTTATCGTATTATCGACAGTCGTACCTTCCTAATAAACAATGTGTCTGTCTGTCCAACATACAAGAGAACAATAGTACAAACCAATGACTTCTCGACGTGGACTTTGGTCGCTTTGCAACGGTGGCTTTAAAGTCCTCTGTCATAACATGACTTGTGACCTAGGCTAAACCTGCTAGTAGGTGGTCAGTTTGTGTTGTTTCGATCCAGTTTCTCACAACATCAAGAGCATGTAAAGTCTCCGCCGTAGTAGGTCGTTTCGGTTGGGCAGTGGTGTCATTATTATCAGTAGCATTATTGTCGTCGTCGTCGTTGGGTGTTCTTACACAGGTTATTGTGTCAATAATGTTGTCATCATCGGTCACGGTCTTACATGCGTTCAAATGGTCGTCCAGGCTGGCGTAAGTGGCAATTGGTATACACAGTCTGCTTAATGGGATGTCGTCGTCTGAGTTGTCTACACTGTCTGGTTCTGGCTGGTCATCAGTTGTACCATACTATGCGTGTCGGAAACAGTTCTTAATTGTTTTTCGGCGTTACATTTCCCCATGCCTGATTGATCATGCATAAAACATCGAGCACACTGCAGATATGCTTCTTTAATTTTGTCAGCATTTTTTTTTATCCAGATAGATACCGTGTTTGATAGAATAGAGAATTGGTTCGCAACTTCTGACTTTGATTTTATATTCTGCTCAACGGCACTAATTGCTTCGAATTTCGTTTCTATCGACCTAACAATTAATTTTCGTTTGACACCTGTTGTTTCGTTTTTGTTTTTTGTTTTTTGGGAGGGGGGGGGGGGGGTTGGGGTTGGTGGTGATTTTTTGTATTTTGTACTTTATTGCTTTGTTGTTTTTTAAATGCTAGATTCAACTTCAGAAAGGCCGGGTTCATCTACTGGCATATTTTACTGTTTAATAATGCTAAACTTTGCACTGGTTTTATAAATGTGGAACGTTTTCTGTTATGTGTATCGATTCATTTATATATATATATATATATATATATATATATTCTTTATATATATATATATATATATATATATTCTTTAATTCCTCTTAAAGAGAGTTACAAAATAGCATTAATAGTACAAGAAAATAGTTAAGACACGTTATTGAAAATCAGGTAAACGTCAGAAACAATTACCGGAATATGAGAAACAAGTTATATAACACACTCACACACGTACTCACAGACACACACTATACACATAGTAATATCTGCAGTATGCAAATATTTAATTAGTTAGTAATGCTTTAAAATATATTTCACTTAACAAGTAGATGAAGTGAATAACAACCTCACTAGACAACCTCGTCAACATTAACTGGAGAATTACAAGACAATAGCTGTACGATACATTTATCGTCAGAGAGATTATGCAATTCAGTGCTTAGCTCTATTGGACTAATATCAAAGAGAGAACATCAAAACTTGTCTCTAATTTCTGATAAATACTGACAGTAATTTATAACATGTACAAGAAGATCAGAGTATTGCACTTTACAAAGAGTGCACAATCCTTGGGATGACTGTGGTCTCCACGAAGCGCAAACACTAATGACATGATGGGCCTGCTCTTTTAGGGAAGGAGTGGAATGAGTTATCTCCCAAGCATTGTGCATTTTTAAGACTTGATGAATTTGCAGGAAATGATTAATGTTTTTGAGTTGAAGAAATGTGTGATTTCCATTTTGCTTCCTCATACTCAAAAACACTTTTATTAACTATTCTTTTCCAAATTTGTTTGGGAGGAAATGTGGAAGTTTTATAAAAGTTATTTAAATATGTAATCAATTTATATTTACGAAGTATCCTGTGTATGTCTCTTGCAAAACCAACCGGAACGGGAACACACTGGTTCTTAAAACATAGTAACCTACTTGTTATAATCTTGTAGGGTAAACTCCATGCAGGACAGTGAAGGAGATATTGTAGAAAATTTAATTTATGGATATCTATTCTGGCTTCATTGAAATGGTACCGACTAACCCTAAACAAATAACTGTTCGTGTCCTTTTAGGTAGACCTTGTATATTTTTTACTGCAAATCTAAAAGTCCTTTCTAAAGCCAATAACTCGTTCTCAGTAATGGTGTTCCATAGTTCACAGCCGTAGAGTGCTTTAGATAAGCACAAAGTGTTGACTAACTAGTGGCTGGATTCAGACCGTGTGGGTGGCACCCCGATTGTAATAGTATCATACTTGTAGATTTGATTGTTTTACATGCTTGTAACGTCCGGTCCCAGTTATTTAGATGCTTATTTAAAATGATACAAACATGTTTTATAGAATGCGTACAGGGTATTTGTTTCCCATATAAAAGGAGATGTGTGTCTGTCCCTTTACAGAAATTAGACCGGCCTCGGTGGCGTCGTGGTAGGCCATCGGTCTACAGGCTGGTAGGTACTGGGTTCGGATCCCAGTCGAGGCATGGGATTTTTAATCCAGATACCGACTCCAAACCCTGAGTGAGTGCTCCGCAAGGCTCAATGGGTAGGTGTAAACCACTTGCACCGACCAGTGATCCATAACTGGTTCAACAAAGGCCATGGTTTGTGCTATCCTGCCTGTGGGAAGCGCAAATAAAAGATCCCTTGCTGCTAATCGGAAGAGTAGCCCATGTAGTGGCGACAGCGGGTTTCCTCTCAAAATCTGTGTGGTCCTTAACCATATGTCTGACGCCATATAACCGTAAATAAAATGTGTTGAGTGCGTCGTTAAATAAAACATTTCTTTCTTTCTTTACAGAAATTAATCATTTGACTTTTTAGCGATGAAAACGTAAATCTCCATTTCAGACTATATTGTTGGCAGATTAATAGCATAGCTTTCATATTGCCAGTTGTAGGGGAGATAACAGCAATAACATCAGCCTGTGTAGGATCATAGAACCTTTCTTTGAATGGCTTAACTTGTTTAGAAGATCATTTATATATAAAGCGTACGGCGGCCACAAAAATAGTCTCGCCAGATAATTTTAGAATTTGTATGCTCCCAAATAACGTTATAAAAGGCGAAGTGTGATTGGTCGATATTGAAATTATTATTTACATGTAATAGGCCGTAAAATATGGAAGTAACAAATTAGTTACAGACGAAATGTCACCTGGACATGGGAGTCCACGCGCTGCTGTTAAATCTATTGGTAGACCAGTAGACCTATTTCTAATCAGATTGCAAACTCAGGACAGTCCCTTTAATAGTATTCTATGGTTTTATTTCCGGTATAACAAGTCAGCAACATTGTCTCTCACTTGGAACTACTTCTTATCGCAATATCTTCCGTGTGACACACCACTCAGTGACCTACTTTACTGATCCAGTTTTGTTCAGATTAAATTACTACTAACACAGATACCAGTATTCGCGTTCCTTCTCTTGGAGTATTTAAAATGATTTTTTTTTGCTGTTGGCGATTTGTATTCATGGTAAGAAATCTGTTTGATGTTTATTATTGGTGGATGATTTTTTTTTTTTTCAGATTTCATTTTGACTATGGTTGTACCAAGCCATGGCATTCATAATTTGGTCTTGAACCTGTTCAAAATATGTCATGCAGTTTTTTTCATATACTATGTTTGTTATACTCAGGGCATTTTGAATTCATTGACTCACTATACTTGGTCAGATGCCAAACATTTATTATTTTTTGGTGGAATACATTCACCAGTAACCCAGATTTAAAGTAAAAGCAGTGACATAGACCAGGGCCCCTTACACGAAACGATCTTAGCCCTAAGATTACCGTAAGCGCATAACTGCCCTTTTATAGTGAACATTGGACAGGATTTCTCCCGAATATTCCATGTTTCTTGCACAAAGCTTACAATCGCTGCAACAACTGCTTGGTTGCATTTCTTCGAGCTGTTTCATGCACATTTTCTCTGGTTTACGTCCATAAATCCATTCACAAATTTATTACTTCAAACAATCCATGTCACAATAACTTTTGCCTTTTAGTATACATTCCCATGGAAATCAGTGTTGATGGAGACTGAAAGGGGACGGAGAAATTGGAGTAGCTCTTTCAGTGATTTAGATACACACATGTTCCACCAGAAGACAAGAACTGCTGAACAGTTATACACGAATCGAAGCAGACAGGAGCCTGGTATCAACAATCAACGAAAGCAACAATGGTGGTTATGTCAGTAATACCAAACGGGGTCATGTGAATTCAGCAAAAAAGAGCACTATGCTGTCGTTGGATGAGAAAGGATGTGGGTGCGACATTTTTTGTGCTACTTGCTGGCTCTCTGAGAGACAGACACGGGAGCATCCAGAAACCAGCAAAGACTATCCACATTTCCAAGAATATGCTGACAAGAACAAACAGACTTGACTGGCGAATGATGGCAAAGTTTTGTTGTGTCACAGTGATGAAGTTGACAGTGCATACAATGTACAGGTATCGTTTCGTCCCACTGGCAAAGTTGTCAGTGCCCCCGCATTATCACCTCGTCCCACTGGCAAAGTTGTCAGTGCACCCACATTCTCGTCCCCTCCCACTGGCAAAGTTGCCAGTGCATCCACATTCTCGTCCCGTCCCACTGGCAAAGTTGTCAGTGCACCCACATTCTCGTCCCCTCCCACTGGCAAAGTTGTCACTGCACCCACATTCTCGTCTCGTTCCACTGGCAAAGTTGTCACTGCACCCACATTCTCGTCCCCTTCCACTGGCAAAGTTGTCACTGCACCCACATTCTCGTCTCGTTCCACTGGCAAAGTTGTCACTGCACCCACATTCTCGTCTCGTCCCACTGGCAAAGTTGTCACTGCACCCACATTCTCGTCTCGTCCCACTGGCAAAGTTGTCACTGCACCCACATTCTCGTCTCGTCCCACTGGCAAAGTTGTCACTGCACCCACATTCTCGTCCCGTCCCACTGGCAAAGTTGTCACTGCACCCACATTCTCGTCCCTCCCACTGGCAAAGTTGTCAGTGCACCCACATTCTCGTCCCCTCCCACTGGCAAAGTTGTCAGTGCACCCACATTCTCGTCCCCTCCCACTGGCAAAGTTGTCAGTGCACCCACATTCTCGTCCCCTCCCACTGGCAAAGTTGTCAGTGCACCCACATTCTCGTCCCGTCCCACTGGCAAAGTTGTCAGTGCACCCACATTCTCGTCCCCTCCCACTGGCAAAGTTGTCAGTGCACCCACATTCTCGTCTCGTCCCACTGGCAAAGTTGTCACTGCACCCACATTCTCGTCTCGTCAGTACTGGCAAAGGTGTCAGTGCACCCACATTCTCGTCCCTTCCCACTGGCAAAGTTGTCAGTGCACCCACATTCTCGTCCCTTCCCACTGGCAGAGCTGTCAGTGCACCCACATTCTCGTCTCGTCCCACTGGCAGAGTTGCCAGTGCACCCACATTCTCGTCCCCTCCCACTGGCAGAGTTGCCAGTGCACCCACATTCTTGTCCCCTCCCACTGGTACAGTTGCCAGTGAACCCACATTCTCGTCCCGTCCCACTGGCTCAGTTACCAGTGCACCGACATTCTCGTCCCCTCCCAGCATTGGCAAAGTTGCCAGTCGGTATCCACATTCTCGTCCCCTATGCCTCGGCAAGTTGCCAGTGCACCCACATGTCTCGATCCCTTCCCACTGGCAAAGTTGCCAGTGCACCCACTCTCGTCCCCTGAAAATATAGCAAAGTTGCCAGTGCATGCACTTATCTCGTCTGAATAGTGAAGTTTCCACTGCACGCAAGTTTTCGTTACACAGTACTGGTAAAGGTACCAGGATACAAAGTTTCGTCACACGTTACAGATCAAACTGCTTATGTAACCTCGTAAAACTTACTTTCGGCCTGCCACCACAGCAGGTAACACGCATGCCGGTACATTAACAATCATAACACTGCATTCAGTCCGAGTGTGTATAATTCTGAAGGCTGTCGTTTACCTGTTTAAAATTAAAGTTTGTTTTAGAGCACACTGACTTTTTATCTTATCATCGGCTATTGGACGTCAAACATATGGTCATTCTGACACTGTTTTTTTTAGAGGAAACCCGCTGTCGCCACATAGGCTACTCTTTTTACGACATGCAGTAAGGGATCTTTTATTTGCGCTTCCCATAGGCAGGATAGCACAAACCATGGCCTTTGTTGAACCAGTTATGGATCACTGGTCGGTGCAAGTGGTTTACACCTACCCATTGAGCCTTGCGGAGCACTCACTCAGGGTTTGGAGTCGGTATCTGGATTAAAAATCCCATGCCTCGACTGGGATCCGAACCCAGTACCTACCAGCCTGTAGACCGATGGCCTAACCACAACGCCACCGAGGCCGGTTTTACCTGTTTAAAGTGCATGAAACATACAGTACCTTCGACAACAGTTGTTAGGGTATACCGGTGCTGTGGTTGCAGAGTTATTACAGTTTGGTTTTCCAATAGGGTATGATTCAACAGAAATGCCAAAGTCGGAGAGCAGGACACGTAATGGTGCCTTGAACAGTCATTTGGGGACTGAGCTAACACTGGGAGGGAGCTACAATTGGACCATTTAGCTTGAACCCCCTACAGGCTAAGGTAACAGTCGACAAGGATCATGGGGCAAAACGACGAGTTATTTAATTATGGTCTCACTACACAGATGTCATCTGCCATTGAAACCCATGTTAAATTGCCCACCTTCAAACGAAGATTGCCAACAGAACGGGTTCTCGTTGGCACTAACAACATACACCATTGAAAACATACATTATATAAGCATTTATTTTCACTCCAAAATTGAGAACATTTCTGTCTCAGTTTTTTGCTATATGGCCGCATCTGGCTGTAGTAACGGTCTGAACAGGTGGTTCATTAACCGATTCACTCCGGCTGTCACTTGCGCTATATACCCATGTCCCAAAAGGTCGATGCACAATATTACAAAATAACATGGGCAAACTACAGCCAGAAGGCTTACCATTAAACTCTCACCCGGAAGTGATCTGTGTAGTAAGACGTTAGATCTCAGTTGGCAGTCAATGACGGCATAAACAAAGACTGGTACATGGATGAGGAGGTGTGTCTCACCTACCCAACAGTTGAATCGCTGCTAGACATTATTCGCAACAAGGGATCAAGGCCCCGTTCCACGAAGCGATCTTAGCCCTAAGATTACCTTAAACGCATAGCTACATAGATGCACTTCAGTTGATCTTAGGGCTAAGATCGCTTCGTGGAACGGGGCTCAGGTGGTTTGCTGTTTAAAAGAGATTTACGTCGTGCGTACAGGCAGATTCCATATTGACCCAGGTGACATTCATTTATTGGGATACCTGTGGGAGGGACAGTTATACATAGATAGAGGTTTTCCGTTTGCTTTACGTTCGGCAGCCTTTGTGTGTCAGAGAGTAACATCTGCTCTGGCATACCGATAGCGGTCTTAGAATGCATGGCAATAGTGGTCGCAGCCAAGTTGTGAGCACCGGAATGGACGGGTCAGCGTATTACAGTAGCATGTGACAACTTTGCAACTGTCATTCTGATAAACTCGGGCAAGGCTGGGCATACTGCTTTACTTAGCTGCCTTCGTGAACTATCATTCACTGCCTCAGTCAATGAATTCGAGTTTCGAGCTGTACATATCCTCGGCGTACATAAATGTGGCAGTGGATATTCTTTCCCGCTGGACGTTGGTAGATGACGGTTTTAAAAAAATTGTTGAATATATGAAACGTGATGACTTGGTTCAGCGTTTGTGTGACATTTGACTTACTTGAACTAAATGAATTTTGGTAATTTCAGAGGATTACCAGTTGCTGGTGAGACAAACTCGGGCATCGCAAGGCGCTGCCTTTTCTGCAGGACGCGTATACAAACCTCCGAACACAGTGGCGGACATATTTAATGTTTTGTAATTACTTTAAGCTGTGTGCAACTCCGGCTTCAACTCAGACACTATGTTTGTATTTATAGTTTTTGAGTCGTTCATTTGTCTCAGGTACCTCTTTACAAAATTACATGAATGGTGTTAAATTGGGGCAATTTGTATGGCGTTGTCATAACGTTAAAGTCTCAGATTCTATTAAAATATAAAGATTTGAGTCTAGAATCTAAACATTTCCTTGCACTTGCCAGTCCCCCCCCCCCCCCCCCCCCCAACCCCTTTCCTGCCCTGGGCGAAGGAGTCGGCGTAAATCGATACCTGCGCCCATGATAGGCGTGTGCTACAACAGCTTGCTCTGAATGTGCACATTAAAACCCATGGCCTGACCTGATCTAAACGTTTTATTAGCACAATGCCTTGACACCTGACTACTTAACACAACTATTGACCGAAACCTGTAGTATTTCCAGCTACATTCTCGCATAAAAATACAATGGTTCATGGATTCCTTCACTTAGAGTGTAGTATCCACTTCCGTCTGCAGCCCACGCGACTGCCTCACCTCGTACTTCCGGGAGATAGGACACTTCCGTACCTTTTCCCTGAAGAGCTCTCTCCACGTTGCCGTCTGCCATATTCCAGTAAAACAGATGCTTCCGAATTTTTATCAGCATCTCTGTCCCTAATGGTGATATGTCCCCAGCCACAGGGTCGTTCTTTGATGAATGGAGTCCAGGAACAGTCAGAATAGAGTGCAGATTCACAGCGATTGGCTGATCCCATGCGCTAGAGGGCACTTTCGTCAGTTTGGGGTGTTTACCGTTATGGACTTTTGAAATGAGGAAAACGTTTCCTTCTCTGTCTACCATGAGGGTTTCTGCGTCTTGTTCCGACCATCTGTAATAAGTAATAGAGAATGAAATAAATGCTGAAATAATAAGGAGTTACAATTCTAAAGATTTTCATCGTCGACGTCTATAAAACATTGCCTTCTCTGTCTACCATGAGGGTTTCTGCGTTTGGTTCCGACCGTCTGTACTATACTCCAATCCAATATTTATTTACATGCTCCTATACCACTAGAGTTTCGAGCATGTCTGTCCCTGGTCCGGTCTCTGGATAGCCAGTGATCGAGCTTCTCAATAGACTGTACTATATGATATATTGTGAAATACTTGCTGGAATAATAAGGAATAATAATTCTAAAGATTTCCAATAGGGCCAACATCCGCGACATCCGCGACGTCTACACGGCTTAGGAGTTCATTGGCGGATCCAGAAGGGAGTCACTGGGATCCTGTGACCCCACCCCCGCCCGTTTAAAATGTCCTTTATTATAACTTTAAAAAAAACAAAAAACCCACCTATTATCCACAATACACAACACTAAATTCTGCAAACTCAAACTTAACCTTGTTAGAATGTTGTTGTTACCCCCCCCCCTTACAAAATCCTGGATCCGCCCTTAGAGTTCTGATAAATACACGAATATGTTTATGTACAGAAAATACATAGCCTTACACATGTACATGTCTGAGAAACGTGAATGTAAAGATTAAACGTCAAAAAGAAAAGGAAGTTTTAAATAAATATAGATTTATAAGAGGGCAAAAGGGGCAATTGCCCCCCCCCCGCCCCCCGCCAGAGGGGCACTCAGATTAAGCACTTCCTTTATTAAAAAATGTAACAATTATAAAACTAGTTCATTTTTTATTTTGTTTTGATCATGTAATTTAATTTCTATGTTGAGGGGCCCCCGAATGTGAAGTGCCCCGGGCCCCTGCCCCGGGCCTCCCACGGTCTAAATCCGGCCCAGACAACAGCACATTCTAAACTACAGCTATTTAGTGTCTAACATATATACTTATGGTTATTTCCACACATGGTCGAGAGAAAGAGAGGAAATTCGCTGCCTATTGAAGTTACCACTCAAATGTGGAAGGTATTTACTACCTTAGTTAAAGGTTCAAGTTTCAAGTGCCATATTTCGCTAATTTTTCTCCCTTTTTTTTTGGATAAATGCAAATAAATTGACCTCGCACATAATCTTTGTATAAAAACTCGAAAATGTGGCAGACTGACTATCGGCAGAGACGGATGATATGCACAAAGATAACAAACTTGTCGACACGATCCGTCTGGTTCGATCTAGGATCGATTCTCGTCGGTGGACCCATTGGGCTATTTCTCGTTCCAGCCAGTGCTCTACGACTTGTGTAACAAAGGCCGTGGTATGTACTATCCTGTCTGTGTGATGGTGCATATAAAAGATCCCTGGCTGTTAATTGAAAAGAGTAGCACTCAAACCGATCTGTGGGAAAGTGCATATAAAAGATCCCTTGCTGTTAATTGAAAAGAGTAGCACTCAACCGGTTTGTTGGAAAGTGCATATAAAAGATCCCTTGCTGTTAATTGAAA
The DNA here is from genome assembly GCF_016097555.1 of Gigantopelta aegis. Classification (NCBI taxonomy): domain Eukaryota; kingdom Metazoa; phylum Mollusca; class Gastropoda; order Neomphalida; family Peltospiridae; genus Gigantopelta; species Gigantopelta aegis. The sequence continues at coordinate 2,486,430 of NC_054703.1, forward strand.
AGAGTAGCACTCAAACCGATATGTGGGAAAGTGCATATAAAAGATCCCTTGCTGTTAATTGAAAAGAGTAGCACTCAACCGGTCTGTTGGAAAGTGCATATAAAAGATCCCTTGCTGTTAATTGAAAAGAGTAGCACTCAACCGGTCTGTGGGAAAGTGCATATAAAAGATCCCTTGCTGTTAATTGAAAAGAGTAGCACTCAACCGGTCTGTTGGAAAGTGCATATAAAAGATCCCTTGCTGCTAATGGAAAAAGGGCGGGACGTAGCCCAGTGGTATATCGTTCGTTTGATGCGCGGTCGGTCTGGGATCGATTCCCGTTGGTGGGCCCATCGGGCTATTTCTCGCTCCAGGCAGTGCACGACGACTGATATATCAAAGGCTGTGGTATGTGTTATCCTGTCTGTGGGATGGTGCATATAAAAGATCCCTTCTTGCTAATCGTAAAGTTAGACCATGAAGTGGCGACAGCGGGTTTCCTCTCTCAATGTTTGTGTGGTCCTTAACCATATGTCCGACGCCATATAACCGTAAATAAAATATGTTTAGTGTGTCGTTAAATAAAACATTTCCTTCCTTCCATCCATCCATCTGGCATAACGTTATATATGTTTCTTACTATCAAATTAAATTATTTGGTTGTAATTATATATGGGTATATAGATCAAGATATAACGTTCATATTTCAAAGCAGACGTTAATAAACAATTTTGGCGGGAAGATTATGCAACTTTGAGATATAGCACCTTTAATGGAACTTGTGAAATGGGCGCGGGAACGTGACCCTATGATAAAGCGCTCGTCTGATTCGCGGTCGGTCTAGGATCGATCCCCGTCGGTGGGCCCATTGGGCTATATCTCGACCCAGCACCACGACTGGTATATCAAAGGCCGTGGTATGTGCTATCCTATCTGTGGAATGGTGCATGTATAAAGGATCCCTTGCAACTGATGCAAAAACATAGCGGGTTTCCTCTCTAGGACTATATGTCAAAATTACCTCTGTCCCGGGACAAGCCCCTGGCTATCCAGAGACAGACCCCGGGACGGACATACTCGAAATTCTAGTGGTATATGAGTATGTAAAAATTATTCGCACTCAAAATTACCAAATGTTTGACATCCAATAGCAGATGATTAATATATCAATGTGTTCTAGTGGTGTCGTTAATCAAAACACACTTTTGATTTGCAAAATGAGTACACACGTGTATTTCAGCGTGGACTCTAACGGTACTATTTGATCCTTTGTGACGTCATCGGGTTCCCTGACTCGGTAAATCACGTTGTTGGGTTTGTGGCCTGCATCACCAATGTCGCCGATGTAGATGCAACTACCTCCCCCAGGACATGGTCCTGTAATGCAATAACATAACATAAGGCTGGTAGGTACAGGGTTCGCAGCTCGGTACCGGCTCCCACCTAGAGCTAGTTTTAACGACTCAATGGGTAGGCCTAGGTGTATGGCCATTACACCCTCTTTTCTCTCACTAACCACTAACAATTAACAACTAACCCACTGTCCTGGACAGATAGCCCAGATAGCTGAGGTGTGTGTGTGTGTGCCCAGGACAGCGTGCTTGAACCTTAATTGGATACAAGCAAGAAAATAGGTTGACATGAAGTAACATTCATTCATTTCAACTTAGTTTCGTAATTACATAGGCCTATCCAATTAAGGTTCAAGCACGCTGTCCTGGGCACACACCGTAATTACTATACGCCTATCCAATTAAGTTCAAGCACGTCGATGTATTGGGCACATACGCAAAGAGTCGTTGCAATAATTACATAGGCCTATATAGATGTCGGAAGGCTTCGGGCACCATTTTTGTAGTGGGGTAGGAGCGGGAGGGGGTGGGCAGGCACTTTTGTCCGAATTAATTAAATAGCCCGAATTGTCATAACAATTAATGTTACTACCAAACATACTGTCCTGGGTATCGTGGTTAGGCCATCGGTCTACAGACCGTAGGTACTGGGTTCGGACAGTCGAGGCCTAATCCAGATACCGACTCCAAACCCTGAGTGAGTGCTCCGCAGGCACAATGGGTAGGTGTAAACCCTTGCACCACCCTCATCCTATCTGGTTCAACAAAGTGGGTGCTATCCTGCCTGTGGGAGCGCAAAAAAAGTCCCTTTGCTAATGAACCAGTTGCCCATGTAGTGGCGAAAGTTGCAATCCCCCCCCCCCCCCCCCCCATCTGATTTGCCCGAATTTGAGGTTTTGCTCCAGCACTAGGGGTTTGTGGTCGGGTAGATGGAACGAAAAATATCATGCCTCGACGGTGAGGTTCCGCAACCCGGTACATTGTTACCAGCCTGTGGCTTTTAGTGTCTTTTGGTTTTCAAGTTAGGTTTATCCCCCCGAATATTTGTATTTGCCCGATAATTGAGGTTATATACTCGACGTAAATATGATGATTAACTGCGCATTTCTGTATAATTTTTGCCCGAATTTAAGGTTTTGCTCCAGCCCCCTGTCTCGTACGATTACGATGTTGGAAGGTGTCAGCAACTGGAGGTTTGCATAATATTCAGAATTGGTAGCCCTCACCCCCAATCCCGTTTCTGGCGCCAATATGCGACTGGCTATATAACAAGGCTAGGGGTGGGGGTGGTTCTTGTCATTTAGCTTTTAAAAGTTCAAACGACAGATATATCGGAAAATACTAGCAAGTGGATGAACCAATAATATACTAATTTGCCTTCCAACAGCTGGGATGGAGCTGGAAGTGAGGACAATGCATTATGTTCAGAGTTAAAATGGCCATTCCCCTCAGGGCATTTGGCTTTGAAAATACATTCGCTTTGAAAATTAGCTTTGAAAATACATTCGCGTTACAAAAAAGTATGTCCTACAATTAAACTAGCGCTGTGCCCTGATAAAATCATGGCTAGAAAAGAAGTTTGTTTTGTTTAACGATACCTCTAGAGCACATTGGGTTTTTTTTTTATTGGATGTCAAACATTTGGTATGTTTTACATATAGTCTTAGAGAGGAAACCAGTTACATTTTTTCATTAGTAGCAAGGGATCCTTTATATGCGGGGCGAGACGTAGCCCAGTGGTAAAGCGCTCGCTTGATGCGCGGTCGGTTTGGGATCGATCCCTATCAGTGGGCCCTTGGGCTATTTCTCGCTCCAGCCAGTACACCACGCATGATATATCAAAGGCCGTGGTATGTGTCATCCTGTCTGTGGGATGCTGCATATAAAAGATCCCTTCCTGCTAATAGAAAACAGTAGCCCATGAAGTGGCCACATCGGGTTTCCTTCCTCAGTATATGTGTGGTCCTTAACTATATGTCCGACGTCATATAACCGTAAATAAAATGTGTTGAGTGCGTCGTTAAATAAAACATGTCTTTCTTTCTTTCCTAAATATGAACGATCACATGCACTAACCTACAGCGAGATCCTCCCAGTCCCCGTTCGAAGCCGCCGCTACCGTCAGTACCGCGACGACGCGGGCGGTGCTGGTGCTGATGACGTAGAGTCGCGGCAGGCCGCCGTGGTCGTTGATGGAGTACAGGAAGCCAGGGTGTCGTCTGCTGGCCGCGAGACCCGAGGCCTCGTCCAACTCCGTGGTGTCAATCTGACCCTTGATTCTCCCGTCACTGAAGGTACCGTCACCTAAAAATGTTTTTTATTGTCCTGTATGTAATATCATCATGATCATCGTCGTCATTCGTCATTATTATCATTGTCATCATCGTCGTCATTGTCACCATCGTCGTCGGCATCATTATCATTATTATCATCGTCATAATCTTCGTCATTGTTATCGTCGTCATCGTCATTATCATAATAATCGTCATCATTATCATCATCACCGTCTTCATTATCATTATTATCATCGTCATCATCTTCGTCATTGTTATCGTCGTCATTATCATAATCATTATCATCATCATCGTCTTCATCATCATTATTATCATGGTCATCATCGTCGTCATCGTCATAATCATCAGCATAATCATCGTCATCATCATCATTATCATCATCATCATCATTTTTGTTGGTTTGTTTTTGTTTTATGTTTGCATTTTCCTTTTGTTACGGAAAAATTAAAGAAAGCAAAAGTTTGTTTTGTTTAACGATACCAGTGAATCCATTAGCAGCAAGGGATCTTTTATATGCATTATCTCACAGACAGGATGGCACATACAACGGCCTTTGATATACCAGGTGTGGTGCACTGGCTGGAACTAGCAAGAACATTTAATATAATTTGATTAACGTATAAATATAAGCAGCAAGGGATCTATTATAGGCACCATACCACAGATAGGATAGCAGATTTATTTCAATAATAGGGGGCTGAACGTAGCCCAGTGGTAAAGCGCTTCGCTTGATGCGAGGTCGGTTTAGGATCGATCCCGTCGATGGACTCCTGAGCTATTTCTCGTTCCAGCCTGTGCACCACGACTGGTATATGCTGTCTGTGGAATGGTGCATACAATAGATCCCTTGCTACTGATAGAATACTGTAGCCGGTTTCCTCTCTAAGACTATATGTCGGAATTACCAAATGTTCGACATCAAATAACCGGCTGGAATGAGAAATAGCCCAATGGGCCTACCGACAAAAACAAACAACAACAAACAAAAGCAAAACAGCAAAAAAAAAACCCCAGAAAACCCAATAACTAAAAAACACCCGAAAACAACAACAAACAAATAAAAAACAACAATAATCCACCACCATCACCAGAAAAAAACAGCAAAAAAACAAAAGCAAACCAAAAACCAAAACCAAAACCAATTAATCTTATAATAGTACTATAATAGAATAACAGTATACCTGCAGTCAAGGCTAAACCAATCGAAAAACAGAATGATAATGTTATCATTGTCAAACTGGGTCCAGTAGCTGCCTGTGGAAATCTCTGCTGCTTGAGATTATTATTATAGTGTTTCTTATCTCAGTCTTATCTCAGTCTTATCTGCCCTTCTATTTTGGACGTAGGAACTGGTTTACGTCAGAATCATCCCCCAAACCAGGCGTGCTACAGGGTGTAGTATACCAAATAAAATCCCATAGGCGACCATGTTAACGTTTTTGTTTTAAAAACACTATATGCAATATATCAACCAAACTATAACCCATAAATACCAGTACTACAACCCATACTTCAAAGTATTAACTGAAGAAAATGGTACCTTTCGTGACTCATTTTCGGTTTAACCAGATGTTTTTGCAACACCCCTAGTTTCGCACAAAATTTACAAAATTTACAGTACAGTAGGCCCTACTTTAGTTTGACAGGTACCCCATACATGTTTCAAGCACAAGGCTACTTGACACAGTGGTACTAAATGAAATAAAATTGCATACAGTTTTTACCCAGATACATTGTTTTTTTTGTTTTTACAACAAACATTCACATTTATCTCCAATGACAGGACTTGTGGTATTAACTGCTCCATCAGAAGTTGGGTTCACCTCCAACTTTGACCCAGCCGGAAGTCATTTGGTTTAGTACATAGAGGATATTTCATGTTTTTTGTCAAATATGATTTATATCTCATCGAGTGAAGTTTGCAATCATATCTCACGAGTCACGCTTGTGTGTGTGTGTGTGTGTGTGTGTGTGTGTGTGTGTGTGTGTGTGTGTGTGTGTGTGTGTGTGTGTGTGTGTGTGTGTGTGTGTGAAAATAATTCCGGCTTTCTTACAGTGAAAATAACACTTTCTTACAGTGAAGATAACACATTCTACGTGAAAAGAAACTTCTTCAGTGACGATAACACTTTCTTACAGTGAAGAAAATAACACTTTCTTACAGTGACGATAACAGTGAAGATAACATTCTTACAGTGAAGATAACACTTTCTTACAGTGACGATAACACTTTCTTACAGTGAAGATAACACTTTCTTACCGTGAAAATAACACTTTCTTACAGTGAAGATAACACATTCTTACCGTGAAAATAACACTTTCTTACAGTGAAGATAACACTTTCTTACAGTGACGATAACACTTTCTTACAGTGACGATAACACTTTCTTACAGTGACGATAACACTTTCTTACAGTGACGATAACACTTTCTTACAGTGAAGATAACACATTCTTACCGTGAAGATAACACTTTCTTACAGTGAAGATAACACATTCTACAGTGAAGATAACACACTTTAGAGTGAAATAGTAAAAATTTCACTGAGTGTCTGATAACACTTTTATGTCACTGATATTTTAAAGGTCATAATTTATCAAAAACGTAATTCACTATTGTTTGGTATCTACGTATACCTTTTACAATATATTTGAAGTATCAATAAAATAAATTGAAAAAATATTACCCGTCGAGACACCTCAGCACGAAAAATACATCGGTCATTGGGCATCAAACTATGGTAATGCAAACAAATACGGTGATGATCAACATCAATATAAAAATTCAAGATTTAAATAAAAACAGTGTAAAGAACTGTGCAAAAATACAAAAATCACAGATAGATACTGACTTTCACTAAAAATTCCAATTTGTGCTGTATTGGCCATTCTCAAAGAGAATGTTACACCCCTGCACCACGGTGAGGTTACAGCACGCGCAGGGGCAGGTTGACGTCATGTAGATAACACCGTTTATTTCCTGCCTTTGTATATATTGTATTTATGCCCCTTTTAATGGCGCTCAATCACGGATTTAGTGGGCCTTATTTATGTAAATATGGATTATAAATGGAAATTACATTCATTTGGAATACCAAACCTAGTTATTGTATGATCCAAAACATTTCAATTGAACTACGATCGAGGGAATTCCATGACAAGCTTCATTTTTAAAATTTGGAAGTCTTCTTGTGAAAAGTCATAAAAATACGGCAAAACAGACTCGTAGTGACGAGGCTGTATGTGATAGTACTCCACCAAATAGCATCTCGGCTGGGTCAAAGTTCGAAGTGACCCGTACTTTTAATGGAGGAGTTAAAGCCGTGAGACCTGCCATTGGTGATAAATGTGACTGGTTGCTTGCATCAAGTATAGCTTTATGTAGGTAGTAAATGAATGCAATTTTATTTTGTGCAGTACCAGTGTGTCAGGCACACTTGTGCTTGAATTATACACGGGGTGCCTGTAAAACTAAGCACTACCATTTTGTGCGGAATTGACGGGGCTTGTAACAACATCCTGTGATCTCGAAAATGAGCCATGAAAGGTGCCATTTAACTCAGTCACTACTTTGAGTGAGGAGTTGTAGTATTCATATCTATGGTTCATATTTTGGTTGATACGTTGTGTATAGTAGTTTTAGGCCAATATCTTAACCAATGGGATTTTAACTGGTATAGTCGAACCATATACGACAACCGTATAATGTATTTTTAGAATTTTTATATAAACGAACGCCGTGTATAGACTTGGCAAATGGGGGCCGGCGATATAATAAAATAATTTTAAAAAAGAAGAAGGTTATTTCATGACAACAATAACTGCGAATACGCTGAAATAAAATAATAAACAGTCGGAACATGAACTGACCATTTATTATTATTATTATTATTATTATTATTATTATTATTATTATTATTATCAGGCGCGTGTGCATGGAATTTAGCAGGGGGGAAGAGTCTAGACGGTTACAACGCTATAGTGCTTGATTCGAAAACAGATAACATGTTTTCCAGCGTCACAAATGTGGCATACGACCAGCCAGTCGTTTTTCGTTAAACGTTTGCAAATTATTTTGACAGATTCGCAAAGTGGTCATTCGGTTTAATGTACAGCGTACCCCCCCCCCCCCCCCCACCCGCCCACCCCCCCCCCCAAAAAAAAGAGCAAAAAACCCAAACAAAAAACAAAACAAAACAAAAACAAAAAAACAAACAGTATACGGGCCTACTATCGCATGTCTTGCATTCCAAAGGTTGGCTTAATTATTACTTAACCCAGTGGAATCCAGTTCTACGTGCAGGGACAAGTTCAGCCTGCCGTTTGTGCGTGTGTGCATGCACGTTAATCTTGCATTTTTATAGGACCCCACCCCAGATAAAACACCGCCCCCTCCACCCCAAAAAGGTAGTAGTAGGCTAATAATAATAATAATAATAATAATAATAATTAATAATAATAATAATACACTATTGTTGTTATTATTATTATTATGTATTATAATGTTGGAAAAATCACGTCGCGGTGGGGGCGGTTGTTACAGAAACATTACATAAATTTAGAGGGGGGCACGGGAGTGGTCTCAGCGTTACTGATATAAAAAATATGTATTTTGAGTTTTATTGCTCCTTGCAATTTTGCGCATTTGAAATATGACTAAATACAGCAAAATAACCTTTAAGTCATATTTATTTGCGGTAAAAATAACTTCATTTTTTTTTTTACGTAAGGAGCCTTAGAATTGTACTCAGAGAAAAATTAATAAGTTCAAGCCCTGTTGTTAGTTTGTATACTGTCCGAAGTTAGTTTCTTTTTCAGATAATCTACCTCAGCAGCTGATAATTTGTAATTTTTATTTATTTATTTATTTATTTATTATTAATTTTTTGTTAGTACTGTAGGGGCAATATTACGCTATTCATAGATTTATATAACCCCCCCCCCCCCCCCCCCCCCCCGTCTCCCCTGTTCAGTAAACGCCCTGTTCGTACAGTACTTAGTGTGTATTCCTCCTGTTCCAGATAGTTCGGTAATATGGATCAATCAAATACTTATTTACCGCCTATATACATTTTTGCTGTGAATATAGCCAGCCCTCGTTAGCGGAGGCTATATACACGGCCGTCGTATACTAGTATATAGTCACATCGTATATAAACACCGTCTAGTTCAGAGTATTCTTTTAAAATGTAACAATTCCTATCCCAAGTCAGATGTTATGGCATATTTTGCATAAAATGAATTTGACAAGGTGGAAAATGAAGGTGTTTGTGATCCAGATGTTTAGAGTGTATTGCGTACGACTAACGATAAATTTACTTATAGATGCAAAGGCCTAACTAGTCGGGATTGTCGACGTTTAACATGCTTCTGTTACTAAAATAAATTAATGTATAAGCTTATTATCATTCAGTACATGTTTTTATTAATTTTTAATAACTTATTTTCATTGTTATTTTTTTCGCATAGGACGGTAAAGCGTTCTCGTTACACGAGCTTGGTAAATCGTTTTGACACAGCGGTTATTCGGGGGATGCCCGTCACGTGTCTCAAAATAATATGTCACACCTCTGCCCTCCAAATAGCCGTTATTTTTCTCTGAATTATGGACCGTTGACATAATTCAATTATTTTTATAAAATATCAATAATAAGTGGAATATACTGGTTATGTAGATGGTTCAATAAAGTACTTTTAGGTACAAATCAAATGTACATATTGTCATATAATACTTTGTTGGGTCATTAATTAGGTCAACCATCCGTGACAGAGCGCCTTTAACATAGTTTTTGATATTAAAATGTGAGTGTTTGTTTATAACTTCTTCCTCTTAGCACTTTTAATTGATTATGTCTTAATGGCATACTGTCACAGATTTAAGGACCTTATTTCTCTAAAAATGGATAATAAATAAAAATTACATTAATTGTTGGAAACCAAATCTAGCTATCGCATCACCGTAACTGAACCATGATGGAGTGAAATCCATGTCATCCCTCTTGGCAATTTTAGTTTTTGAATTATGGACCATTGCCATAATTCAATTATCTTTACAAAATGTCATTAATAAATGGAGTATGGTGGTTATGAAGATGGTTGAATAAAGTACATTTAGAGACAAATCAAATTATATTTGTTCAGGTAATACTTTGTTAGACCATTAAATAGGTCAGTAGTCTGTGACAATATGCCTTTAAATATATGTTAACCTTTCTTCTTTTAACTTATGAAATAGGTTTTAACAGGCTATTAACTTAATCGGTCAACTATTACATACAATAAAACAAAGAGCCTGGCCGATACTCAGGGACATCCGCTTAACGATTGAGTGGTTACCCAGATGCCCCTGAGGCTTATATAGCAATGACTTTGTCATCCGTATAGGTGACGCATCCCCTCGGATGTAAAGTTTGTTTTATTTAACGACGCCACTAGAGCATATTGATTTTTTTTATCTTATCATCGGCTATTGGACGTCAAACATATGGTCATTCTGACACTGTTTTTTACAGGAAACCCGCTGTCGCCACATAGGCTACTCTTTTACGACAGGCAGCAAGGGATCTTTTAGTTGCGCTTCCCACAGGCAGGATAGCACAAACCATGGCCTTTGTTGAACCAGTTATGGATCACAGGTCGGTGCAAGTGGTTTACACCTACCCATTAAGCCTTGCGGAGCACTCACTCAGGGTTTGGAGTCGGTATCTGGATTAAAAATTCCATGCCTCGACTGGGATCCGAACCCAGTATCTACCAGCCTGTAGACCGATGGCCTAACCACGACGCCACCGAGGCCGGTCCCCTCGGATGTAATGCGTACGAATGCTTGAGGAGCTCTTTGTGGACACCTCTGGAGTTAACATAACTACAAGAATCTTCATCTTCGACTTTAACAACTAAGCTGAAACATACGTTTCCACCAACTTCTCCAGACGACGACTGGTGGGCTGTTCATCATCATTTCTTCATCTTCCTTCCTTCCTTCCCTTCATTCCCTCCCTTCCTTCCTTCCCTAGCATCATTCTTATAGTTTAACTGCCCTAACCTGCTGTATGGATAACTTGGGGGTGGTCGGGATGGGGGGGGGGGGGACGCCGTGGTAGGGTGCTATTTTGGGTGCGGTAGGGCGTAGGCGGTTTCGGTCGATATAATGTCTGTTAGGAGGCCTCCCTCTCCTGGCACTTCCGCCCCATGGAAATCTGGACCAGCTACCTTGGGCTTGCCTGCCTGTTGAATCGCTAACTGGATTGGGCGCGAAGCTCCCTCCCCCCTTTGTGAACCCAGGGCTCTAAATGATTACTTGAATTCTTTGTTTTATGAACTAAATAAATATATTATTTAATACTTTAATGTTTTGACGAGCCCGACTGAAAATTACACCAGCTAAGCTAATATAAATTTCATATCCTGAAATAAATAATTATTTTTGGTGCATTCTAAATTAATTAATTGTTTAATTCCATTACCCCCCCCCCCCCCCCCCCTTCCCCAATTACTTGTTGGACTATGGTCATACCGTTAAAATTTCTAAATTGTCCCCATCATCTCAACTGCTCCCCTTCCATTTCCCCCCCCCCCCCCCCCCCTCCTGCCCCGGAACTGGTCACTGGCGATGTCAGAGACTAGATCCGGAGTTGGCGTGCCTGAACCTTTAAGAGTATGGGCACGTTAATAGAGTTTCCGATCCCAATATCAGCATTGCATCATACCGATCTGTCTAAGACTATAAATTCAGATCCCTATTTTATGTGATATTAATCAATAAAATAATGTTATTTATTCTGCTTGTTGTTTTAAATGCGTTCTGATCTGAACACATATTTTTATTACAGTCAAATGTTAATATCCCACTTTCAAATGTCGGGACTGAACTTGTGTCCTGCTTTTCACAGGTAGGTAGGTAGCTAGCTAGGTTAACGTGCTTATATACCACTTCCTCACCAATCGAGGTACCATTAGAGTAGATGTACAAATGTGTTAAGACCAGAATGTTCAAACTAGCGTCTGTTAAGAATCGGCTGTTTTTCGAACAATCATTCTCTGCTGTCGGCATGTTGACCTACTAACAGAACGCCTGATGCTACGTCACAGGTCTGATGTGGGTCAAATCGACTGAGCAGTGGATTTTTTCCACAAGCGTTTTACAAAAAGTCACTTTATTAATAACTGGGATGTAGGGCCTCCACGAATCCAAAATATTGGACCCGAGTACCCGACACTTACTACTACTAGATCTATGATAATGAAACTAAAGAATAAAGTAAAATACATGCATCTTAATTTCAGCGCAGAACATGAATCCGAAATCATGCTGTTAAATTGCATTTAAAAACCGGTTGCTGCATTCAGTATTGTGACGGATGGACGGCCGGATTAAAAATAGAAACTAGTGCATGATCATATGATTATTGTGTAACTTGTATTACTGGTTAGTTACTGCTGAAGTTAATGCTCTACACTGTCTCATTTGTACGGGTACTTGAGTCTTGTGAACAGACTCGAGTCTTGTGAACAGACTCGAGTTCTTGCCAGACTCGACCCGTGCCCGAGTACTCTAGTACTCGTGGAGACCCTACTGGGATGGTATTTTTGTTTTTTATTTTTAATACTGTAATGTTTATGTATTTGTTTTATATACTGTGTATTAATAATGTGCCATGCTTGTGGACCTTTAAGATATTTCATTAAATGTTATATAATAATACCTACAAAAGCTTTCTCCGATCATAAATGTCCAATCTTATCTAAAAGTCTTATCAGAACTTTATCTTTAAAAGTTTTTAGGACCGTCGTGAGAATCCACTGCTGGCCTTCACTTGTGGACAACGCTACTATCGCCTGTATTCGTGCATGTGTACCGGCCTCGGTGGCGTCGTGGTTAGACCATCGGTCTACAGGCTGGTAGGTACTGGGTTCGGATCCCAGTCGAGGCATGGGATTTTTAATCCAGATACCGACTCCAAACCCTGAGTGAGTGCTCCGCAAGGCTCAATGGGTAGGTGTAAACCACTTGCACCGACCAGTGATCCATAACTGGTTCAACAAAGGCCATGGTTTGTGCTATCCTGTTAGAGCATATTGATTTAAGAGCAAACGGGTGTATATGCAGGGGGAGGGTAGTGGGGGTTAAAACCCTTACCTGCCCAAGCTAAAACAAATTGAAATGTATTTTCTGGGGGAGCATGGCCCCATATAAACTTCGCTCAACAGTCTATAACCACCAACCCCGCTGAAATCCCTACACACGCGCCTTGGAAACCCGCTAAAATAATTTTAGCAAGGGATCGTTTATATGTACCATCCCACAGACAGGATATCACATACCACGGCCTTTTATATACCAGTCATGGCGCACTGGCTGGAACGAGTCCGCCGATGGGGATCGATTCTAGACCGACCGCGCATTTTAAAAAATACCTTTTTAGGTCTAAGTAATGAATAGAAATAACATATAGTCTTGATAAATGTTACATAAATGGAACACAACACCCTCTTCCTCTACCCCTAGAGCGTTAGGTATTTATTAACACCCCGCTTACATATAACGCGTATGCCAACCGCTGGCCACTGTCAAAATTTCAAGGCAAATCCCCCACCGACCCAAGGTGGTGTACCATACCTCTATAGATATAAATATGTTTTGGAGATATGAGATGACCCCTCAATCAAGACAGTTAAATTTGTTCAAAATCACGTGAGAAGCTCAGCGCCTGCGCAAATCACGTAAAGTCCCAGTTCTACTGGCGTCCCACTAAATGAAGGAAAACAAGGCTGGCCATTGCGTTTGTAGTTGACCTAGATACTGTAGATAAGCGAGCATTGCGAAACTATAGTGATGTGGTGGACCTTTTATGTACCAAACAGAACTGGATCATCTATTCCAGGGACTGCAGCTTTAATATATTGAGCGCTTGACATAATACATTTATAGCTTGAGATAATAAGCTGGGAGCTCAAGATCATAAGCTAATGTTTTCCATTAGTAGCAAGGAATCTTTACATGCATACTTTAACAGACAGGAAAACAAATACCACGGCCTTTGACCAGTTGTGGTGCACTGTTTGGAACGAGGAAAAAAAACCCAATCAATTGAATGGATCCACCAAGGTGGTTCGATCCTGCGATGCAAGCACCTCGGGCGAACACTCAACCGACTGAGTTAAACCCCGTCCACGCCCAGCCAAAATAGAGAATTTGTAAAAGATGAAGACCTACTTGATGATGAGTTATAATGTTGAGCGCTCGACATAATAAATCAATAGCTCGAGATAATTTTTTCAATAGCAGCAAGGGATCTTTTATATGTGGCTTTAAAGACCTGTCATAACATGACTTGTGACCTAGGCTAAACCTGCTAGTAGGTGGTCAGTTTTTGTTGTTTCGATCCACTTTCTCACAACATCAAGAGCATGTAAAGTCTCCGCCGTTGTAGGTCGTTTCGGTTGGGCAATGGTGTCATTATTATCAGTAGCATTATTGTCGTCGTCGTCGTTGGGTGTTCTTACACAGATTATTGTGTCAATAATGTTGTCATAATCGGTCAGGGTCTTACATGCGTTCAAATGGTCGTCCAGGCTGGCGTAAGTGGCAATTGGTATACACGGTCTGCTTAATGGGATGCCGTTGTCTTTGTTGTCTACACTGTCTGGTTCTGGCTCATCATCAGTTGTACCAAACTATACGTGTCGGAAACAGTTCTTACTTGTTTTCGGCGTTACATTTCCACATGCCTGATTGATCATGCATAAAACATCGAGCACACTGCAGATTTGCTTCTTTAATTATGTCAGCATTTTTTTAAATCCAGGTAGATAGCGTGTTTGATAGAATAGAGAATTGGTTCGCAACTTCTGACTTTGATTTTATATTCTGCTCAGCGGCACTAATTGCTTCAAATTTCGTTTCTATCGACCTAACAATTAATTTTCGTTTGACACCCGTTGTTTCGTGGGGGTTTTCACAGGGTTTTTTTTGTTTTTTTGTGGTTTTTTGTATTTTGTTTTTTTGTTTTTGTTGTTTTTTAAATGCCAGAATCAACTTCAGAAGGGCCGGGTTCATCTACTGGCATATTTTACTGTTTAATAATGCTAAACTTTGCACTGGTTTTATAAATGTGGAACATTTTCTTTTATGTGTATAGATTCAAGAAGGAAGAATGAAATAACATAAAATTAATACTCGGAAACATAAGTAAAACAGGTGTCATTTTACATGTAAATTTTTTTATATACTTCGAGAAAAAACTGGAAAGTGCACCTAGGAACACCAACATATGCTCGAGATAAGCCTCGTAATCGAGATTAACATGCTCGAAAAAAACCAGTGTTTAATTTCATAACATTACATAAGAAAATTGCTGGGACCGGCACTGGACCTCGAGTTTACAGAGGATGAGATAACGAAGTTTGACTGTATATATATTGCAGTTGAGCAGTCACCTAACCCGGCTCGTACGTATTATTGATATGGTTCGCGGTACGGCGGCCACATAAATAGTCTCGCCAGATAATTTTAGAATTTGTATGCTCCCAAATAACGTTATAAAAGGCGAAGTGTGATTGGCCGATATTTAAATTATTATTCCCTCCTGCCCCGGAACCATCCACTGGCTATGTCAGAGGCTGGATCCGTGGTCGGCGTTATGGGTACGTTAATAGAGTTCCCATTCCCAAACCCAGTAAATTATTATTTACAGACGAAATGTCACCTGGACATGGGAGTCCACACACTGCTGTTAGATCTATTGGTAGACCAGTAGAGCTATTTTTAATCAGATTGCAAACTTAGGAGAGTCCCTTTAATAGTATTCTATCGTTTCATTTACTAAAACGCAAATAACAAGTCAGCAACATTGTCTCACACTTGGAAGATCCCAGTCGAGGTATGGGATTTTTAATCCAGATACCGAATCCAAACCCTGAGCGAGGGCTCCGCAAGGCTCATTGGGTAGGTGTAGACCACTTGCACCGATCAGTGATCCATAACTGGTTCAACAAAGGCCATGGTTTGTGCTATCCTGCCTGTGGGAAGCGCAAATAAAAGATCCCTTGCTGCTAATCGGAAAGAGTAGCCCATGTAGTGGAGACAGCGGCGTTTCCTCTCAAAATCTGTGTGGTCCTTAAGCATATGTCTGACGCCATATAACCGTAAATAAAATGTGCTGAGTGCGTCGTTAAATAAAACATTTCTTTCTTTCTATGGTTTCATTTACGATATAACAAGTCAGCAACATTGTCTTCCACGTGGAACTACTTCTTATCGCAATATCTTCCGTGTGACACACCACTACATGACCTACTTTACTGATCCCGTTTTATTCCGATTAAATTACTACTAACACAGATACCAGTATTCGCGTTCCTTTTCTTGGAGTATTTGAAATGATTCTTTTGCTGTTAGCGATTTGTATTCATGGTAAGAAATCTGTTTGATGTTTATTATTGGTGGGTGGGTTTTTTTTTCAGATTTCATTTTCACTATGGTTGTACCAAGCCATGGGCAGAAAAATATTAATAAGTCTCTTTTAATTTTTGGGCGTGACGTAGCCCAGTGGTAAAGCGTTCGCTTGATGCACGGTCGGTCTGGGATCGATTCCCGTCGGTGGGCCCATTGGGTTATTTCTCGCTCCAGCCAATGTACCACGACTGGTATATCAAAGGCCGTAGTATGTGCTATCCTGTCTGTGGGATGTGCATATAAAAGATCCCTTGCTGCTAATCGAAAAGAGTAACCCATGAAGTGGCGACAGCGGGTTTCCTCTCTCAATATCTGTGTGGTCCTTAACCATATTATGTCCGACGCCATATAACCGTAAATAAAATGTGTCGAGTGCGTCGTTAAATAAAAGATTTCCTTCCTTTTAGTTTTAAAATGACCTCTTTGTCAGCTGAGAAAGACCCTGTAATATTGTGGATTATTTTTTATTGCCCTTTCCCCGAGTTATATGTATGTTACGTACAGCTTAAAGGGATGGTAAACTCAAACATGAGCTTTATTGTATTGGAAAGATGCATACCCGGACCACCAACATATACTAACACTTTAAGAAATGAAAAACGCGTAATTTTAGAGTTAAAAAAAAAAACCCAAAAAAAACGTGATTTAATCACTTGAACAACTTAGCCGTTTAATCCAAGCTTTGTAATCTTAAACCACAATTTATCATGCGAAACACTATCAAAAGCTTTACTATGAAGGCACAGTATTATTACATACTGGATATTATTACATACCATTGCGATACATCCGCAAAAATCAGGTACGTTTGTTTCTTCGGTTCTAAGACTAATTCCTGACGTGACACGCTAAGTATTATGTAACCACAGGCTTGTCAGAGGGCGTATTCACTGGGATGGTACAAAATGGCTGCGCCCGTTATATATAACAGCCGTCACATTTAACCATTTTATTAATTAACTATACGATTATACTTGTTGATATTAAGCAATAATAAGCATTATATATCGTTGAATATGCATACCAATCCAAAAGCCATGCGAGAGCATTCCTTTAATTGGTAAATCGAAGGTCACAGTATGTGTCCTGTTTATAGGAAATTCCATATCGACAGTTAACAATCTGATTACGGTCACTCTTCAACACACACACGCACGTACACGCACACACAAATACTCTTATTTCACTATCTCTCTCTTTCTGTCTCTCATTCCCTGTATGTCCGTATGTCTGTCAGATATCAGGTTTTCCTATCGTTAAACAAAACAAACATTAACTCTCTCTCTCTCTCCCTCTCTCTCTCTCTGTCGCTTTCTGTGTGTCACTCCTTCTCTCTCTCTCTCTCGCTCTCTCTCTCTCTCTCTCTCTCTCTCTCTCTCTCTCTCTCTCTCTCTCTCTCTCTCTCTCTCTCTCTCTCTCTCTCTCTCTCTCTCTCTCTCTCTCTCTCTCTCTCTCTCTCTCTGGCTCGCTGTCAATTTGCGACAGTAAAATCAGCATTAACACTTGCAAATGGTCAAATACAACACAATAGTTACCCCCTAAATATAGCCCCTCTCGTCTTCCCCAATTAATCCATGCTGAAAATGTCATTAACCAAACATTTCTTTTCCTTACAAACAGGACATCTTGCCGCCGACGGCCCGTTTGAAAATGGTCATATCGTGGGTCAAATCGACAGCCTTCAACTGGACGAGGCTTCCGGTTTAGCCGCGAGCAGACGACATCCGGGTTACTTATACAGCCACAACGACCACGGCGGGAAGAACCGTCTGTTCATGATCAACGCGCAGACAGCGCGAGTGGAGGCCATCTTGACAATAAAGAACGCGAACAACCATGACTGGGAGGACATAGCCGTGGGTCCCTGTAATGGCGGTTCATGCATATTCATCGGCGACATAGGGGAGGGAAGCAGGCACTCGGCGAACACTATATACAGAGTTCTCGAACCTGACAACGTCACCGATACCGCTTTGGACGTGAATGGAACGTACAGGTTCAGGTTAGATATTTAAGTTAAAAGTTTTTTTTGTTTTTGTTTAATGACACCACTAGAGCACATTGTTTTATTAATCATCGGCTATTGAATGTCAAACACTTGGTAATTCTGACAGTCTTAGAGTGGAAAATTTAAAGTTCCTTTTGTTTAACGACACCACTAGAGCACCGCGGTTGGTTTGGGATCGATCCCCATCGGTGGGCCCATTGGGCTATTTCTCGTTCCAACCAGTGCACCACGACTGGTATATTAAAGGCCGTGGTATGTGCTATCCTCTCTGTGGGATAGTGCATATAAAAGATTCCTTGCTGCTAATCGAAAAGAGTAGCCCATGAAATGGCGACAGCGGGTTTCCTCTCTCTGTATCTGTGTGGTCCATAACCACATGTGACGTCTGACTACGCCATATAGCCGTACATAAAATGTGTTGAGTGCATCGTTAAATTAAAAAACCAAAAAAACAACAACCCCAAAACACCCAAACCTGCCGAGTGTTTAAACCACATATTATAACTATTGTCGACAATGTGATTTGGTTTGGTTGTATGATTTACTTTATATTATGGCCTAACATAGGGCCTATTTATTATAATTTATTACAATCTAATTCACATTTACAGCTGGGAGGAGAAGGATTCAGAAACTCTGATGGTGGATGTAACCGGAAACATGTTCATCGTTTCCAAGGTGATACACGGGGCGGGAAAACTGGCCAGACTGCCTTCATCCGGCTGGGACCAGCCTAATCCGGTTATCATCACGCCTCTGTTTAACCTGCACATCCGCACCAGCCACCACGACCCCATGGCTGGGGACATCAGTCCCGACGGGACGGAGATTCTGATCAAAGCGAAAAACCACGTCTTCTACTGGAGTGCGCCGGACCGCGATGTTGAGAAGGCACTGCGCAACTCTGGCGGAACGGAAGTGGCGTATCATAGGGAGGTTCTAGGGGAGAGCGTGGCATTCTCGGCAGATGGGGGCGGTTATTACACGCTCGGCGAGGGCCAGCAGGAACCTCTGTACTTTTATAAAAAGAAGTAATTTTTTTAAAAATTAAATCGAAATATGTTACCATTGTGCTTTGTTTAAATAAGCGTCGCAGGATCAAACCACCTCGATGGGTTTTTTTCTCGTTCCAACCAGTGCACCACAACTGCACCACAAGGCTGTAGTGTTTTCATGTCTGTGGAAAAGTGCATATAAAACACCAATCAGATGAATGGATCCACCGAGGTGGTTCGATCCTGCCGCATACGCATGACGCATGACGCATGACGCAGGCACCTCAAGTGAGCACTCAACCGGTCTGTGGACCAGTGCATATAGTGGACCCCTTGCTGCATTAGGAAAAAGTGTAACAGATTTTCTCTGATGACTACGAGTCGGAATTACCAAATGTTTGACATCCAATAGCCGATGATTAATTAATCAGTGTGCTCTAGTGGCGTCGTTAAACAAAACAAACTTTTTTTGTTTAAATTTAAAAAAAAATTTAACGACACCACTAGAGCACATTGATATATTAATCATCGGTTACTGGATGTCAAACATCTGGTCTAAGAAAGGAAACCCACTCCATTGTTTCATTAATAGCCAACCGGCCTCGGTGGCGTCGTGGTTAGGCCATCGGTCTACAGACTGGTAGGTACTGGGTTCAGATTCCAGTCGAGGCATGGGATTTTTAATCCAGATACCCGACTCCAAACCCTGAGTGAGTGCTCCACACGGCTCAATGGGTAGGTGTAAACCACTTGCACCGACCAGTGATCCATAACAACAAAGGCCATGGTTTGTGCTATCCTGCCTGTGGGAAGCGCAAATAAAAGATCCCATGCTGCCTGTCGTAAAAGAGTAGCCTATGTGGCGACAGCGGGTTTCCTCTATAAAACAGTGTCAGATTGACCATATGTTTGACGTCCAATAGCCGACGATAAGATAAAAAATCAATGTGCTCTAGTGGCGTCGTTAAATAAAACAAACTTTACTTTTTTTCATCAATAGCCAACCTACCAACCAATATGTATTAGTAGCAAGAGATATTTTTGTAGCCTATGCAGTATTCGTTAGACACGATAGCACGTATCACAGCCTTTGGTATATCAGTGCACTGGCTAGAACGAGAAATAGCCCAATGGGCCCACCGACGGGGATCGATACTAAATCATGGCAAGGACTTTACCACTGGGCTATGCTCAGTCCCTTTGTTTAAATCAGTGCTCCACGACTAATATATTCAGTGGCTTGGAAAGTAGTTCTGTCTGTCGGAAAATAAATACAACTTTCAGGTCATGTCTTTCTATTCAGAATAGGAATAGGATTGTGTGTGTGTCTGTGTGTGCGTGTCTATGTGCGTGTGCGTCTATGTGCGTGTGTGTGTCTGCGTGTGTGTGTGCTGGGGAGGGGGAGGGGTTGGCATAATATTCAGTTGGATACATGGCAATGGGACAATTCATAAATAATTAGGATGGACGTTGGTAAAAGGGTGGGGAAGCATTTCTACCTTTCTCAAGCGTTTCACGGGGCGTAAGACAAGTGCACTTGCAGTATTTCTGTTGTACAATCAGTTTGAAAAAAAGTTTAAAAAAAATATATTAAAAAAAAATTTATCATCATGTATGAAGAAAAAGAAACAAAAGAAGGATTCAGGAAATGTTTTATTTATATTTCAACTTATTTTCGTGTTTATATCCAATTAAGGTTCAAGCACGCTGTCTTGGGCACACATCTAAGTTTGAAGTGGGCGGAATTTGGAATAAAAATTGTATAAGTTAGGTCAAAGACCTAAGACCAAAAGCGGCCGATTCACAAAATTTAAAAAGCTCGGCTTAACGTGATTTGAGCAATTCAGACCGGCTGCCAACATAAAATGCGTCGGACTATTTATAAAAAAAAAATAAACATAAAATTTTCAACTATGGCCAAAAATGTTTAAGTCCGACTAAGCCTTTAACTGGAGGTGAAAGTTCTTGGAGAACTCATGGCGTAATGATGAGGCGATTGGTTCGGTTTCGACTTCTTCTTGGAAGCAGGTGGAACTGCCCCTGGCAGTTGAGCCGCCAGGTTTGCTTCCCCCTCCCCTATGCTGCATTGGGCCGCCTTCTCCACCTACTGGTGGATCTTCCAGGCCAGGGCCCGATAACACAAAGCACTCGTAACACTTACGTCAGACGTACGCCACATATTATGTATGGTGTACGTCTGACGTAAGTGTTGCGAGTGCTTTATGTTATCGGGCCCTGTTGTACTCGTAGATAAGAGAGTAACAATTGCCACGTTACTGTCGTAATTATACGATACTTGGCCAAACATAGCTTCATCCTTGAGTCGGTTTACAGGCTGGTAGGTACTGGGTTCGGATCCCAGTCGAGGCATGGGATTTCTTTTTTCTTTTTTTCATCCTTGAGAGCTCAGGAAGGAAGGAAATGGTTTATTTAACGACGCACTCAACACATTTTATTTACGGTTATATGGCGTCAGACATATGGTTAAGGACCACACAGATGTTGAGAGGAAAACCCGCTGTCGCCACTTCATGGGCTACTCTTCGATTAGCAGCAAGGGATCTTTTATATGCAACATACCACAGACAGGATAGTACATACCATGGCCTTTGTTACACCAGTTGTGGAGCACTGGCTGGAGCGAGAAATAGCCCAATGGGTCCACCGACGGGGATCAATCCTAGACCGACCTCGCATCAAGCGAACGCTTTACCACTGGGCTGAGAGAGAGAGAGAGAGAGAGAGAGAGAGAGAGAGAGAGAGAGCTTCATGTTTGAGAGCTCAGAGTAGGAGTGGTGGCTACCACATGGATTCGACTGAATCTCTTGGATTAGTAGCAAGGGATCTTCTATATGCACCATCCAGACAGGAGAGAAAATACCACGACCGTTGATATGCCAGTCGTGGTGCACTAGCTGGAATGGGAAATAGCCCAATGGGCCCACCGATGGGGATCGTTCCTTGACCAACTGTGCACCAGTCAAGCGCTTTACCACTGGACTATGTCCCCCACCCGAACCCTCCCTACCCACCCCCACTTTGTTTGACATATAGCCTGGAAAGGAAACCTGCTACATTTTTCAATTAGTAGCAAGGGATCTTTTATATGCACCATCCCACAAACAGGAAAGCACATACCACCGCCTTTGATATACCAGTCGTGGTGCGCTGGCTGGAATGAGAAATAGCCCAATGGGCCCACCAACAAGGATCGATCCCAAATCGACCGCGCATCAAGCAAGCGCTTTACCACCGGGCTATCATGGCCGTACCCTCCTGCACTAGCTGGACCATGAATTAGCTCATTGGGCCAACCGACGGGGATCGATCCTAGACCGACCGTGCATCAGGCGAGCGCTTTACCACTGGGTTACGTCCCCTACCCGAACCCACCCCCACTTCTTCGATAAGTCAAAGTTTTTTATAGACTTCAAAACAGTATTGCACTCCATTGTCTTCATAAATGTGGGCGTCACTGCAACTGAAAAACAACAACAGAACCAAACGGTAAATATCAGTGTAAAATAATATATCAGGTAATATGATATGGTACGGTACGGTACTACGGTACGGTACTACGGTACGGTACGGTATGGTATGGTATTTATAGGATATTAAACGAGCTTTCATTTCGTATCATGTTTATGTCCCCAGTGAAATAATTTTCAATTTTCACGAGCTTTAGCGATTGATAATGAAATTATTTCACGAGGGACATAAACATGATACGAAATGACAGCGAGTTTAATACACTATTTATTACCCATAATCGATCTTAATTTATATCATTCATCTCGTTTCGTTGACGTTCCTGTAAGGTTGCAGTACGCCACTCGGTGACGTCATCGTGTGACGTCAAAAGAGTTACGTCCCACTTGGCATTCTAGTGGGACGTATCACTTTGTTATTACCCATATTGTTAAAAATACCTTGGTACATATCAAAGTGATACGTCCCACCAGAACGCCAAGCGGGACGTAACACCTTTGACGTCACACGATGACGTCATCAATTGGTGCACAACCTTACAGGAACGTCAACGAAACGAGATGAGTGATATAAATAAAGATAATTATGGGTAATGAATAGGATATTAAACTCGCTACCATTTCGTATCATGTTTATGTCCTTCGTGAACTAATTTTCATTGTCACTCGCTAAAGCTCGTGACAATTGAAATTTATTTCACTCGGGACATAAACATGATAGGAAACGAAAGCTCGTTTAATACTGTTCCAATGATCGATTATAATCCAAAACCAGGCACGTCGGAGCGGGGGGGGGGGGGGGGGGGGGGGGGGGGGGGGGGGGGGGGGGGGGGGGGGTTAGCCCTCCTACCAATAATTCCGAATTCTCTACCTTTTATTACTATATATTAAAAAAAAAAATTGTTAAATATTTTATGCCATTAGACTTTGCTATTATGCTTTAGATATATATGATTATGAATATTGTCTGATGTCCATCTTGTTTAGGAGAGCACTTATATAGGCTCTGCCTGTTGTGCAATCCTTTTGATTAATAAAATATCTCAAAACAAAATTCCGAATAGTAAATCTTAAGGCAGAGATGAATTTTACTTGTATTTCAGGACATCTAGTTTTCAAAATTTTACGGGATAACAGATCCCTGAACCCCCTAGAAACTTTGCTTTGCGCCCTTGATCTATCACCACCACTCCCACCTACCCCCCCCCCCCCCCCCCCAATGTCTACTTACTTCTGCTGTGCCCGAAAACTCATCGTACTTACTTCTGCTGTGCCCGAAAACTCATCGGTTGAACGCAGCCAATGTGACGATCGATTACAAAAATCCATAATCGATTGGCGCTGTGTTGTTTCCAACAGTTTAGATAATGAAACAGATATAAATTTGCTGTGCTTTGTTTGTTTTCATGAGTATGTAAAGAGGTTGGGGGGGGGGGGGGGGGGCTAAATAAAGGTAAACCTAGCGAATACAATAGGTGCAGTACTAACAATTCAAATCCTTAGTTTATATAATTCTAAGCGATTGTGTAATCGAAAGTTGGTCGGTTAGTACTGATTCACAGTACTATAGTCCATCCCGCGGGGAACCCCCTTTTTCGTGCTATGAAATTTACTGTAAGTTATTTTTACCTGATTTTTCTAAATTTCTCTTCAAATTCAGGAAAAAAGACATCAGCTTCAAAATCGCCAAATATCCTAGTTAGATATAGTCTGTTGCATGCCTTATGATTGACAGCGATCTGAGGAAAAGGAAGGAAGGAAATGTTTTATTTAACGACGCACTCAACACATTTTATTTACGGTTATATGGCGTCGGACATATGGTTAAGGACCACACAGATATTGAGAGAGAAAACCCGCTGTCGCCACTTCATGGGCTACTCTTTTCGATTAGCAGCAAGGGATCTTTTATATGCACCATCCCACAGACAGGAAAGCACATACCACCGCCTTTGATATACCAGTCGTGATGCGCTGGCTGGAATGAGAAATAGCCCAATGGGTCCACCGACGGGGATCGACCCTAGACCGACCGCGCATCAAGCGAACGCTTTACCACTGCGCTACTTTCCCGCCCTCTGAGGAAAAGAAACCATCAACCACTTTCTAAATGATAGTAAAATTTATTTTAAAATGCCCAGAAAACACCTAAAATATCGGGTATTGAAAACATTTACCTCTAGAACTCCCATGTTATCTTCAATAGGTTGCTATTTTGATGAATATTTACACATATTCACTTCTACGCACCCACTTGGGCAGACCCACGAAATATTTCAAGAAGGATATCAGGGGCAAAAGGGCACACAACCAATTCCCTGAAAAGGTAACTTCAATGAAAATTGTAAACAAATTGTTAAAAAGGAGGACTTTAAAGGCATATTTTTACAGACCACTGACCTATTTAATGGTCTAACAAAGTATTACCTGAACAAAAATAATTTGATTTGTCCCTAAATGTACTTTATTCAAACATTTTCATAACCATCATACTTCATTTATTAATGATATTTTGTAAAAAATAATAATTGAATTATGGCAATGGTCCATAATTAAAAACTAAAATTGCCGAGAGGGTTGACATGGATTTTACTTCATCATGGTTCAGTTAAGGTGATGCGATAGCTAGATTTGGTTTCCAACAATTAATGTAATTTAAATTTATTATCCATTTTTAGAGAAATAAGATCCTTAAATCTGTGACAGTATGCCTTTAATTGTGTTTAGAGGGACAATTCCCCTCCCTTGAATCAATCCCTGTACACCACATACACCACAATACACACTCCCCCCCCCCCCCCACACACACACACACACCAGGGATTCTAGATTTTTTTTATATAATCCACTAGCCATGGGATCAGTGGTTTTAAAAATTTACTAGAAACCATTAAAAATTCACTAGCCCTACTGTACTTTTACTACCGTAATTTACTAATTAATATTAATAATCGGATATGTCACCCAAAGAGGGAGACAGAGCTTAAAAACACTAACATTGAGTGGTGGGGTAGGGGCAGGATATTCATATTTACAAAATAGACTTAACTGCAGCATTTGACAAGTTTCTTTTCACTAGCCGTCGGGCATGGCAATAATAGTTATTTATTAGCCCAACACTGAAATTCACTAGCCATGGGAGTGGGACTACCATAATCTAGAAGCCCTGTACACACACAAGGGTCATTGTTATACGTATACAGCCTAAAATAATAAGGGGGAAGGAAGGATTGTAAAAAGAAAAAAGAAGGATTATAAAGAGAAAAAAGAAAGAAATGTTTATTTAACGACACACTCAACACATTTTATTTACGGTTATATGGCGTCAGACATATGGTTAAGGACCACACAGAGTTTGAGAGGAAACCCGCTGTCGCCACTACATGGACTACTCTTTCCAATTAGCAGCAAGGAATCTTTTATTTGCGCTTCCCACAGGCAGGATAGCACAATCCATGGCCTTTGTTGAACCAGTTATGGATCACTGGTCGGTGCAAGTGGTTTACACCTACTCATTGAGCCTTGTTGAGCATTCACTCAGTGTTTGGAGTCGGTATCTGGATTAAAAATCCCATGCCTCGACTGGAATCCGAACCCAGTACCTACCAGCCTGTAGACTGATGGCCTAACCACGACGTCACCGAGGCCGGTAAATTATAAAGAGAAATAAGATCTTAAAACTCTTACTTGATAATTCTGTGAGCCACCCATCACCCAAATCCGTTCTATCTTTTCAACGACAGAGGGCGTTGTGAGATATTCAATAGCGAGGTCAAAGGTTGAACATACTTTGTGAATACTTGGATGGTGTCCGTCCCTTGGAGAGAAAAAATAAATGAATAAAAAAAATTATGGATGCACTCAATAGATTTTAATTACGGTGGCTAAGGACCACACAGATAATAAGACAGGAATCATGCTGCCGCCAGCAAGGGATCTTTTATATGCACTATCCCACAGACAGGGTAGCACATACCACATACTTTGTAACATCACTGACGGGAATGTTACAAGCTACAGCCCGATGGGACAACCGACGGGGATCGATCTTAGACCACGTGAATATGACACCACAAGAGCACATTTTGTTTAACGACACCACTAGAGCACATTTATTAATCATCGGCTATTGGATGTCAAACATTTGGTAATTTTGACATAGTCTTGGAGAGGAAACCCGCTACATGTTACTGGATGTCAAACATTTGGTAATTTTGACATATAGTCTTGGAGAGGAAACCCGATACATGCTATTGGATGTCAAACATTTGGTAATTTCGACATATAGTCTCAGAGAGGAAAGCCGCTACATTTTTCCATTAGTAGCAAGAGATTTTTTATATGCACCATCCCACAAACAGAACAGCACATACCACAACCTTTGATATACCAGTGGGCCC
Source organism: Gigantopelta aegis (assembly GCF_016097555.1). Taxonomy (NCBI): domain Eukaryota; kingdom Metazoa; phylum Mollusca; class Gastropoda; order Neomphalida; family Peltospiridae; genus Gigantopelta; species Gigantopelta aegis. Next base: position 2,513,402 of record NC_054703.1, read on the forward strand.
ACCGACGGGGATCGATACCAGACCGATCGCGCAAAAGGCGAGCACTTTACCACTGGGCTACGTCCCGATCCACGTGAATATGAAAAATGTGTACGTTCACTAAAAGTTTCATTTGTTTAACGACACAACTAGAGCACAAATTAATCATCGGCTGCTGCCATATAAGTAAGAGATACGTACTGCACGGTGGAACTAATAACGATGTTGTGTAGACCAGCCGTCTCTCGTTCCTCTTCGTACCAAAACTCCCACGTTCTCCGTCCCAGGATAAACGCTATAGATTTGGCTACAAGTATATTTTCAAAGAATATTTTGTTTTATTATATACATAGCAATGAAATATACAGACCTACAGAAACCATAAAGGTGATATTCGGTGAAAAGTCATATTTTCACTGTATTTTAGCTACGGTACAGTAAAAATATAGAAATCATGTTTGCACAGCAGTATTATTAAGTAATTATTAATTAAATAAAGATACTATTTGTTCGTATTTCTTTTAAAAATACCATCAAGTAAATTTTTAACAAACGTTCAACCGGATGAAATATATCATGGCATTACGTATTTTCGATAGGATCAGCGAAAGTCATTATCACCCCGCCCCCCGCAAAAACTAGAAAAGATGTATATAATAAATAGATCATTTCACGGTTGTTTTTTCGAATACGATTTTTATGTCAACACGTGATGTGTGAAAACCATATTTTCACTTATTGCTACGCAATTCGTGAAAATATGGTTTTCACACATCACGAGTAGACATAAAAATTGTATTCGTAAAATCCCACGAAACAGCCTCTATGTACAGTTTAGTATATTAGTAGTCCGAAGGCACGTATAATGTGTGCTTCTTCTACATCCGAAGCTTGTTGCACGCACTATATGTCTGGAGCTCGACGCGGTAAGACGTGTTTGTTTCGCTTGTGCACACTGCAGGTGCTTTCGCGGCTCGACTTGGGGATCCTTCACTTCGTTGTTTTTGTCAGCGAAGTGAAGTTTTCTACTGGGATGTATGTGGCCATTGGAACTGATTGAACGCTGGAACGCTTCTCGTTTCGACAGTCTGCACCACCAGGTTGGATTCTTTTTTAGCGAGATTCCTTGCCTCCACGTCATTTCTCCGGCTGAGTATGTCGACTTATTTTTTCGTGACTCGTATGACGGCCATTCTGCAGAATGCCACGGTTGTTCGCGTGTAGTCTCTACATGTCCGAGCCTGTCCTAGCAGCACTGGAAGATTGACCGCCCCGCTCTAAGAAGAAATAGGAAGCGGGGTCGGCCGCACCACTATACCAACCCATGACGACTGGACTATACCCTAGTCTGATTCTCTCTCTCCTTCAGACGGATCCGGCTTCTCAAGATCTGTATTTCAGCACAGCACTACACCTTCAACGTCTACTGACTGTCAATCTAGGGGTTTTCTTGACGGGATGCAACCCATCTCGTCCCTACAAGCTGTGCACCCTAACGACCTTAACGAGGCCACTCACGTGGACATATAGATCGGACTTTAAACTTTTAGACCTTCGTTCAAACGTTTGTCGAAATTACTTTCTTTTTTTAATATTATTAAATAGTCCGATCCTCTCGACCGAGCAGTCAATTCTTTTTATTTTTGGCTTGTAACTTTTTTTTATCTTTTTAAAAAAAATTCTATTAACGTTTTTACTAATTGCTATTTTCAAACTTCTGCCCATTTTCAACTCTACACCCTCCCCCCTCCACACCGAGTCAGGCCACTGATCTTATCTAATTTCTTTTTGACCACCCGATCTAATCTAGCGACCAAATTTAATGAGTAGAATTTGTTTTATTAATTATATTAGAGATGCGCATTAAAATTTTAAAGGCCCACTATTTAATTTTTGGATGTAAATTTTAAAATTGTCCGCTTAATTTTTTTCTGTCCCGGGACAAGCCCCTTCTATCCAGAGACAGGCCCCGGGACGGACAGGCTCAAACCTCTAATTGTATATGAACATGTAAAAATTATTCGCACTCGCACTCGCACTATATGTAGCTGGTATTCAAAACTTGTGGCACCTTGTTTTAAACGTTTCTCAACCGAAATAGTGCAACAAATGGACACAAACCAAAAATGTATAACCTACCGTATTCACTAAATCCCGACTGAAGTATTAAAAAAATTAATATTCCAACGACAACCGTCAAAAGTACCCCGCCATTTTAAATATGTTATATGGAGGGAAGCAACTCGCTGTGCACGTAAAGAATAGTATTGACATAATGTGCCCCGTGCACTAGTAGATTAGCTGCCGTGTGATCCTGCATCTCAGACGAACCATCTAACCCAACTCCGTCGGCATCCACATGGCCAACAGCATGTAGTTCATGTTATCTAGATAGGAAATATCGACCAACAGCTAGCGAAGAATGTCGCGTAATGGGAAGAAAATTAAACTGCAAGACACTGTTGTTCGTTTGTTTGTTTGTTCTTCGTTGTAGGTTTTTTTTTCTAACTATGAATCAACAGAAAGCGAAGAATGACGTGTTTTGGGGAAGAAAATTAAATTGCAAGACACTGTTGTTCGTTCGTTTGTTCTTTGTTCTTGGTTTTTTTTTCTTCTAACCATGAATCAACAGAAAGCGAAGAATGACGCGTTTTGGGGGAAGAAAATTAAATTGCAAGACACTGTTGTTCGTTCGTTTGTTCTTGGTTTTCTTCTAACCATGAATCAACAGAAAGCGAAGAATGACGCGTTTTGGGGAAGAAAATTAAATTGCAAGACACTGTTGTTGTTCGTTCGTTTGTTCTTTGTTCTTGTGGGTTTTTTCTAACAATGAATCAACAGAAAGCGAAGAATGACGCGTTTTGGGGAAGAAAATTAAATTGCAAGACACTGTTGTTCGTTCGTTTGTTCTTTGTTCTTGGTTTTTTTCTAACCATGAATCAACAGAAAGAGAAGAATGACGCGTTTTGGGGAAGAAAATTAAATTGCAAGACACTGTTGTTCGTTCGTTTGTTCTTTGTTCTTGGGGTTTTTCTTACCATGAATCAACAGAAAGCGAATAAAACAAGATTGTCCAAATATCTCTCATAACTGTATATCTATTAGATCTCTCTGTAACAGGCAGTTCAAAACCGCCTTGGCTCGTCTAGGTATGATCAGATATACGATCTTATATAAAGTATATATTATATAGCACGTTTAGTTCACTAGAAAAAACAACAAAAACACAATACACTTTGGAATCTGTATTAACCTATGCTGACAAATGTACAGCCGCAGTAGTTAATTAATAACAACCCAGAACTGATCACTTATTTAGTTAATCTCTAGGTGTCTAGTTTACACAATATGCTAATCACTTCACCGTGACACAACACCCACACGTGTGATAATTGAGAAACGCGTCTGGGAGAAGTTAATTAATAAAGGAATTACAACACTATTCCTAACTGGTTAATTTTTAATTAACCCTTACTACTCGTTCAGTAACGTGTGATAATTGAGAAACGCTGCCAGGAGAACTTAATTAATAAAGGAATTACAACACTATTCCTAACTGGTTAATTTTTAATTAACCCTTAACTACTCATTCAGTAACCTTGTAACACAGAATTAATACTGGTACCTATCAAAATAAAGACAATAACCTACAGTTTACCTAGGTCTTCTAGGATGACTGGCTAAGCTTTATATTACCAAATACTCTATAATGTTAGAACAAAAAGTCTACGATTTACTTCGTCAGATGACCGAAGACACTGTCTAAAGAATATTGGTATAATACAGTATTAAAATATTTAAAGTCACATCAATCACATCAAGGTTATACAACAGAGCAGACTACGTTCCCTGGGAGCCGTCCTTTTTGCTCCTCATCATAACTCTAAAATTCTAGCTATTTATTATAAAAATCAGAATATCGCCTGGGGGTACAAGGCGGTCCTCCCCCTATCATCTAATATTCCACCTCTCCCAGAGACGCATTTTTCTCTTTGATCGCCAGACTTACTGACGCCATCGTCGCCAAATCACGGTTGTAAAAACCGCAATCGCAGAGGTATTACGTAACTACTGGCCACATGGCTCCGCACCTGGGCTGGGTGTGTATTAGACGACCATCGCGCAGAAGTATTACGTAACAAGTTGCCCACCTAGCTAAGTGCATTTGGAACTGCACACGGCCTTCTAAAACAATTAATATCGCCACAGGCGAAAACAAAATTAAGAGCATGTACCGTCACACACACCCACCTCAAAAAGGATATTTCCTCTACTCTAGGAATAGGGAAATATACTACATTAAAACAAAAAGGTGCGTTAACCGACGCATACAGGCATTTATAACACAAGTAATAATAAGGTGACTACCAGTAATCACACTGAGTCTCTGAGTCCCTGGTATACAAATAAAATATATATAAACAAAACAGAAATCAAGAATGTCAACACATTATCATAACGTTCAACTTCGGGACAGGGCATCAGCGATTACATTGGATGTGCCCTTGATATGTTCAATGGTAATTGGGTATTCTTGCAGAAGAAGACTCCACCTCAAAACTCTCTGGTTGGTGGCTTTCATTCTGTGAATGAAAGTAAGCGGATTATGATCAGTAAAGACCACCACTTGGTGCACTGCCGATTTCACGTAGATCTGAAAATGCTTCAGAGCTTGTACCATGGCCAAAGCTTCCTTCTCTATAGTGGAATAGTTCACCTGGTGTTTGTCAAACTTTTTCGAGAAGAAACTTACAGGATGGTGCAGTCCATTTTCGTCTTCCTGGAACAGCACAGCTCCAGCTCCCACGTCACTTGCATCCACAGCTAGCTTGAACGGCATTCGGTAGTCTGGTGCTGCCATCACGGGAGACTAGGAGAGCATCTGCTTGAGACGGTTAAATGACTTCTCGCATTCATCTGACCACTGGAACTTCGTTTCCTTCTTTAGCAGCGAGGTGATGGGGGCGTCGCAAATCTAGCACAGAAACGACGATAATAACCGGCCATACCAAGGAACCGGCGAACTTCACGACGGTTGGTCGGTGCAGGGTGCTGGCTGATGCTTAGTGTCTTGGCCTGCAGTGGGGCGACGCAACCATGTCCGACAGTATGACCTAAGTAGGTCACTGAAGCTCTCACGAATTCACATTTGCCCAGGTTCACAGTCAAGTTAGCTTTCTGTAGGCGACTGAATATTAGTTGTAACCTGGTTAAATGTTCATCCCAAGTGTCGGTGGCTAACACCACATCGTCCAGATACACACTGACGTTTTCTAAATCAGATAACACCTGGTTCATCATCCTTTGAAAGGCAGCAGGAGCAGTCTTCAAACCAAACGGCATCACTCGGAATTGGAAGAGGCCGTCAGGTGTGATGATCGCCAGAATGTCCTTAGCTTCCTCCGTTAACGGAATGGCATAAAAACCCTTCAGTAGGTCCAATTTGGTGATGTATTGCGCGTGTCCAACTCGGTCGATGCAATCGTCAAGGCGGGGTAGAGGGTAGGCATCTGCCTTGATGAGTTGATTCACGCGACTTAGGTCAGCGCACAACCGGAAACTGTTATCTCCCTTTTGAATCAGAATAACAGGTGATGCCCACTGACTGTTTGATGGTTCCAGAATGTCGTGTTCCAACATGTAATCTATCTCTTTTTTTAGTGCCGCACGTTTTACAGGATTTATCCGATAGGCATGCTGTCGAATCGGTGTAGCGTTGGGTTCCAAGTGCACATCCTGGATTAAAGTATTGGTAACCGTTGGAAAGTCCTGACAAATGGAAACATTGTCTTGTATCAACGTAGTCAGCTTTGCTCGCTGGGGGCTGTCAAGGTGCTGTAGATAGGAACTCAAGTCTGCTAGAATCTGGCTGTTGGTTAATTTGATCTCCGCAGTCTTGACGTCATCACAGGAAATTGAGTGACTCTCAATTTGGACAGGCAACACTGGAACTATCGACAGTCTGTCAAAATAACCTTTTAGCAAATTGATGTGACAATACCTACTTTTCCTAACCCTATCAGGAGTGTTTATCACATACCCTGTCTCATTAACCCGTTTGTGCACAACATAGGGACCGAAATACCGGTTCTGTAATGAACCCCGTTTAATGGGAAGGTACAGCAGCACTTTATCCCCTGGTTTAAATTCCCGACTCTTAGCCTTCCTATCAAACACTGATTTTATTTTGCTCTGAGCATAGCTCAGATGCTTCCTAGCCAGTTCGGTCGCCTGCCACAACCTATCTCTAACTCTCCCTACATAAATCAGAAGGTTTTCGGCATTATCCTTGTCTAACCAACTATCTTTTACCAATTTGAGAGGGCCTCGGGCTGAATGCCCATAGACCAACTCAAATGGGGTGAATCCTAAGGATTCTTGCTTAGCATCCCGTGCTGCGAACAACACGAAAGGAATTGACTGGCCCCAGTCAGTACCATTGTCGAAACAATGGCAGCGAAGCATACTTTTCATGCTCTGGTGGAAACGTTCTATGGCGCCCTGGCTCTCAGGGTGGAATGCAGCAGAACGAATCTGTCGTATATCTAACATAGACAGTACTTGCTGGATTAACTTGCTCATAAAGTTCGTACCCCGGTCGCTTTGAATTTCACCTGGTAAACCTGTGTACGTAAAGTACTTAAGCAGCGCACTAGCTACAACCGACGCAGTAACCTTCCTTAAGGGAATCGCCTCTGGAAAACGCGTAGTTAAGCACATAATTGTTAACAAGAATTGGTTGCCTGAACGCGTTTTCGGTAATGGCCACACGACATCTATCAACACTTTTGAAAAGGCTTCCCCAACTATGGGAACCTTCTGCAGGGGATAGGGAGGAATTAGCTGATTTGGTTTGCCCACAACCTGACACACATGACATGACATACAATGCTTACTGACATCTGCAAACATTCCCTTCCAATAAAACTCTGAGGCAAGTTTACCATGAGTTTTATTCCGCCCTAAGTGGCCAGCAAACACGTCCTCATGTGCTAACAATAACAATGACGGACGGTACTTAGAGGGCATCACAATTCTACATCTTGTCACACATTCCTCACTATCAGGCACAACCTTTTCCACACTCTTATTCATTAACACTCCCATGTCCATATAATACCCTGACATCTGATCCTCCATCTCACCCTCAGTTAACAATGTAGTGCGAGCTGCCAACAAACTTGGGTCAGCCCCCTGCTCTAGGATTAACTCTTGTCTATTACAATGTAAGTCCCCCCTATCAAACACAACTGGTTCATTTCCCCTCTGCGGGAGATCAACAGGTTCCACCACATTTAATTCCTCAGTTGACTTATCTACCATTTTACTGATAACCTCATCCACTCCAATTTCATGGCTCACACACGTATCAGACAAATCACAAATATCCTCTGGGTCTCGTGCTAACCTACTGGCCACAGCCCTAGTCATTACACACGCAGGATATCTAGTCTCATCAACCTCACACTCTTCTATGGGTAAAGGGCTGTCTTCAATTAACAATTGGTCACATTGCGGCTGACAACATTGACTAGTCAAATCATTACCCAACAAAACTCCTATGTTTTCAAAAGGCAAGTCCTTCACAACACCCATAATGACTGGTCCCGTCACAAACTTCGAACACAAGAAAACCTTATGTAACCTAACAACCATATTTTCTCCAGTAACCGAGGTTAAAGCCAAACTACGTCCAGTATCTGAATTCTCAATACCAGCTAAAAACTCTTGCGTGATCAGGCTCTGACTACACCCGGTATCTCTATAGATTGATATTGCCTTAGGACTCAATTCTTGTTTCACATCACAAACCATACCAGTGGACACATACGGATTTACTTTCTCTGCCATGGGACTAACCATTAACTCTCTCACTAACGGAGCTGACCTCACTAAACCGACCACTTGCGCATTATCGCGTTTCCTTTTAAAACAGTCCCCGATAAGATGGTTATCCTTTTTACAGTAACTGCAATGTGGACGAAAAGTTCGTGCATTGGCTGATATTGCAAGTCTATCCTTACTTTGCCCACCAGGTGCATTCCTTGCCTGACTAGCTGACCAACTAGATGACTCTCCCCGATAGTTACTTTCCCGGGAAAAACCTAGCTGAAATTTCTTCTTATCACCCTGTTGTAAAGAGCTACCCGGTACTGCCTGAGCTTTGTGTATTAACACGTAATCATCTGTCACTATGCCTGCCTCCTCTATCTTTTTGACTTCACGATCCTCTAAGTGAATACGTATGCTAACTGGTAATCCATTTTTAATGTCCTGTAAGATCAACAACTTCCGTAACTCGGTATATGACTCTACCTGATGAGACACCACCCATTTATCAAACATCCCTGCCTTCTTAGCCACAAACTCACTATAAGACTGACCCTGCGTTTTTCTCAACTCGCTATACCGTAACCGATAATCCTCAGGTCGTAATTCATACGCCCTCAACACTGCCGCCTTAACTAGGTCGTACTGACTTGCTCGCTCATCACTCATTGAATTATAAGCTACGCTAGCCTTCCCATTAAACTTAGACACGGCTAACAATGTCCACTTAGACTGCGGCCAATTTAGCTGCTTAGCGGCTCGTTCAAAACGTTGAAAGAACATATCTACCTCCTGGTCATCAAATACAGGCAGTGATCTATAAGCCTCGGACATGTTAAAACCATTTCCTGCCTCTCGTCTAACTTCATCAGTATTCAACTTTAACTCATGTTCCACTTTTAATTTTTCTAACTGGAATTCTCTATCCCTATCTCTCTCTTCTCTACCCCTCTCTTCTCTCTCTCTCTCTCTCTCTCTCTATCCCTATCTTCTTTTTCTCTATCTCTATCTTCTTTCTCTCTCCCTCTCTCTATCCCTCTCTTCCCTTTCTCTATCTCTATCTTCTTTCTATCTATCCCTCTCTTCTCTTTCTCTCTCTCTCTCTCTATCTCTTCTCTCTATCTTCTCTATCTCTCTCTCTATCTTCTCTATCTCTCTCTCTATCTAATGCACGTTCTTCTCTTTCGTACTCAAGCTTTTTAAAAGCTAATTGTTGTTCCACACTTAACTCATTTATCCCTATCTCTGGAACAATCTCACTGTCTTCCATAACAGGACTGTCACCAAAAACTTCCTGGATAATAATTGTCCTTATATCTCCTAAGGTTTTAGCTGATGTTAAGTCAATTTCTCGCTCACCCGCGATTTCAACTAACTCGGCCTTACGTGCTCGCTTAATCTCCACTACACTGAGCGTAGGCCTATCCAGCAAATTCTTATCCATGTTTAGATATGACGCACTTAATATTAATTAATTTTCTAGTGAACAACGTTGCTACTTCTAGTTAAATTGTAAAATTAATTTATAAAGCCCCCATTTACAAACAATACTTTTTTTAAATATGCCTGTCCCGTTTCAGATCCGGGACGACCGCCCCAATTTTCTACTCCTGTCACGGGGATTCTTTAATACCCGTAACTGAATAAAACAAGATTGTCCAAATATCTCTCATAACTGTATATCTATTAGATCTCTCTGTAACAGGCAGTTCAAAACCGCCTTGGCTCGTCTAGGTAGGATCAGAGATACGATCTTATATAAAGTATATATTATATAGCACGTTTAGTTCACTAGAAAACACAACAAAAACACAATACACTTTGGAATCTGTATTAACCTACGCTGACAAATGTACAGCCGCAGTAGTTAATTAATAACAACAATAATAACAACCCAGAACTGATCACTTAATTAGTTAATCTCTAGGTGTCTAGTTTACACAATATGCTAATCACTTCACCGTGACACAACACCCACACGTGTGATAATTGAGAAACGATTCTAGGAGAAGTTAATTAATAAAGGAATTACAATCACATCAATCACATCAATCACATCAAGGTTATACAACAGAGCAGACTACGTTCCCTGGGAGCCGTCCTTTTTGCTTCTCATCATAACTCTAAAATTCTAGCTATTTATTATAAAAATCAGAATATCGCCTGGGGGTACAAGGCGGTCCTCCCCCTATCATCTGATATTCCACCTCTCCCAGAGACGCATTTTTCTCTTTGATCGCCAGACTTACTGACGCCATCGTCGCCAAATCACGGTTGTAAAAACCGCAATCGCAGAGGTATTACGTAACTACTGGCCACATGGCTCCGCACCTGGGCTGGGTGTGTATTAGACGACCATCGCGCAGAAGTATTACGTAACAAGTTGCCCACCTAGCTAAGTGCATTTGGAACTGCACACGGCCTTCTAAAACAATTAATATCGCCACAGGCGAAAACAAAATTAAGAGCATGTACCGTCACAGTGTGTGTGTGTGTGTGTGTGTGTGTGTGTGCGTATTCATGTGTGTGTGTGTGTGTGTGGTGTGTGTGTGTGTGCGTGTGTGTGTATTCATGTGTGTGTGTGCGTGCGTGTGTGCGTGCGTGTGTGTGTGTGTGTGTGTGTGTGTGTGTGTGTGTGTGGAGTGTGTGTGTGTGTGTGTGTGAAGTGTTGGGGTGGGTGGCTGGGGTGTTGGGGTGTTGCTGTTATTTTTAACCCGACATTGCCGTTTTAAGGAGACAGCTGAGTTCCTGAAACTTATTCAATATGTTTGTGGTCGTCCTAACATTTGTGGTTGCCCAAACTAGATTTTACCTCCCAATAATAGAATAATACATATTACAAGGAAACACTGCTTAGGCATACTGAAAATACACACACAGACATTTTATATAAGAAAATGTATACAATATGTAATTGTGTTCGTTAAAAAGACTCTGTCGGTCGGCAACATCTTAACAATGTCAGAAATCCGAGGACACTGTCCGCAATCCGACAGTCGCTGTAATTACAAGGTTCCAGCGAGAAAGAAGATTCAAAGAGCAAAATAAAATATAATTCAAGACGTAAAATTAGATTCGAGTGAGAAAACGTATTAAGAACACTGGCGTAACACGGGGGTGGGGGTGCATGCAGTGGCGTAGCGAGAGGGGGAGGGGCACGGAGGCCATGTCTCCTCAATCATACCTTTTTTTTTTCTTCTTTTTTTTTACTGTATTAAATTTTATAAAATCACATACATACATGCATAGTGTGGGTTGCCCCCCCCCCCCCCCCCCCCCATAATGGGTTCCAACCCAATCTAAAACCCTGGTCTATGCCCTCTCAATTACACCGTTTTACATCCACCACCTTTCATATTTTCTTGTCCCATAACGCGACTCATAGTGTGGTTGCCCACCCCCTCTAGACGCGTGTGCAGGGGGGGGGGGGGGTGTTCGGGGGTCGAAACCTTTCCCTGCTCAAGCAATTTTTGCTTTTTTTCAATATATATTTTGCGAGAGAAAATGACTCGACCCTCCTATAAACCTCTGTCGCCATTGTCTAGACTCGCTCCTGTACACGCCCCCACCCCCCACCCCGATATAAAGAATACTCACTCGGGTCAACCCTGGTCATCGTCAGCTTTTTATAGTGGTCGTGATCACCCCTGTGGAAAAACAAACAAACATGCATGCTGAGAGTACCGCTAAACATAAGCGTACGATACAGGGGGTTGGGGGGGGGGGGGGGCAACCCCACTCCCGAGTGCTGGAGCAAATCTTTAAATTAGGGCAAAAACAGTAGAGATATTCGGGGGAAATGTGCTAACCTGAGATATTTTTTCCATGTATTTCCATCATTCTCCCTTCAAAATTAGTTGTAGTCCATGTACAAATACGTAGTGATTCATTTCCAACCCTATACAGATGTTTGGCAGTAATGCTAATATGAATAATTGTTGTTATCCAGATTCGGGCAAAAAAACATCCTAACACACTACAAAAATGGGAGCCCATACAGCTATGCTGATAAAGCAATACATGTCCCCTAACTAATTTTCAATTTCAATGATCAAAAAACACCTCTAATAGTAAAATAAATACGCCGTAAGGTTTACAAACTATAGAAAGAAAGAAAGAAAGAAAGAAATTTTTATTTAATGACGCACTCAACACATTTTATTTACGGTTATATGGCGTCAGACATATTGTTAAGGACTACACAGAGTTTGAGAGGAAACCCGCTGTCGCCACTACATGGGTTACTCTTTCCAATTAGCAGCAAGGGATTTTTTATTTGCGCTTCCCACAGGCAGGATAGCACAAACCATGGCCTTTGTTGAACCAGTTATGGATCACTGGTCGGTGCAAGTGGTTTACACCTACCCAATGAGCCTTGCGGAACACTCACTCAGCGTCTGTAGTCGGTATCTGGATTTAAAAATCCCATGCCTCGACTGGGATCCGAACCCAGTACCTACCAGCCTGTAGACCGATGGCCTAACCACGCCGCCACCGAGGCCGGTTACAAACTATAGAGTCCGACGAGACCTTAGCATATTGCTATTTAATTAAAAGCTTATATTCACAACAGTTATCTAATGCAAGGGTCAGACTACCAAGTGCTAGCACAAAGTTGGCCAACTTTCTGGTGTCACTTCTACAACGGTCCAGTTGCTATTTCGAGCGCTCTTACAACTCGATTCTCGTCGTACATGTATACTATGTATATAACTCCTACAACCATTAATTGTTAATCTGAGCGTATACATCGAACTTTGACAGTTGGCAGGGTTTCTGCCTGAGGGTAAACCGGGTATGGCGCCATACCCAATTTTTTTGGCAGATTTTATTTTTTTAAGTTGATATTTTGACAAAATTATTGACTTATCATTACTGTATGATTTTCTAAACCCTAACCCTAAACCTTTTTCTTTCTGGGAGGAGCCCCAGTCCTTGGGTTTTGAAAATTATAGGCGAGTGGAAAATCGCACACCTCAATATGCTAAGGCGAGTGAAAAATCACTCTCCAAAATAAATAAAATAGGCAGTGTAGCTCCGATTGGATTTTGACTGGTACGTCTACAAACTTGTTTATTAAACCAGTATTTCCCGATTTATTCAACAAAGAGAAATACCAGTTGAACGACTGCATGGAAGCCATTGGCATGTTTTTATTATTATTATTATTTTTTAATAAAAGGATCTTCCTATCAGCTAAATGAGCTATGAAAACTGTTGATTTTTGTGAACAGTGGAAATAAATATACCCATCTATTTTACATGCGCCGTTTGTTCAGTGTAACGTGCGCTGTTTTTCACACTCGTCAAACTGAAATTACGTGCGCTGTACGAGCGCGATCGCACCCGCACCCCCGCACCTTAAAAAGCAAAATCTGGAGCGCCCCCCCCCCCCCCCCCCCCCCCCCCCCCCCCCCCCCCCCCCCCCCCCCCCCCCCCCCCCCCCCCCCCCCCCCCCCCGTCAACTAGTTGCATTCTGCACAACCATTGTAAATATTCAGTTCCATAGCGCTATACCCAAACATTTCTTTCTGGCAGAAACGCTGGTTGGGGAAAATTGCAACGCAACCGTCATATTAGCCAACAGTGTGACCCTAGCATTATATAATATGCTTGCAACAGAACACTGGAACATCATTATTTTGGAAAAAAAAAAAAAAAGTAAATTCCTATCTCCGATTATATTTTTTCCCTGTCCCAACCAATATTTCACGATTGGTATATCAACCGTCGTGGTATATCCTGTCTTGTCTGTGGAAAAGTACATATACAAGATCCCTTTTTAATGTCTATATTCTTGAAAATGGTTATAGTCGCCTATATTGTTATAAAATATATAACAGAAGAGCGCCTCGTAAGTTGAATAACTTGTGCATTATAAAATAAAATATGTTCCAAACAAAAGTAGCGGGGTTTTTTTGAAGCCTACACGTCACAATTATAGCGAACAAATTCAGTGGCGTAGGAGGAGGGAGGGACGGGGGTCATGCCCCCTCCCCAATCAAATTAAAAAATTATAAAATCATACATACTATGTTACTAGCCCGAGTACTCTGACTGTAAGAGAGCTAGACGGACCTTTGGACAGTTATACGTTCTTATTACAGTCAGAGACCAACCTATGTATTTTTTTGGCAATTCCTAACAACCAAAAAGTTGGCAAAGATTACCGCTCTAATACCACACCAATCCTATGTTTGACGTCAAATACCTTTACATCGATCATTTTCGAGTTAACTGATAAAAAAAATCCACATATTAATCACTAATACACATACTACAGAAAGAAATCCGACAGCACCCACATTCAGCTACGCTTCGTGACACTCCGTTGCCATAATTACAAAGCTCGGCGATCTATTTCGAGACGTAGATCACGTGATCGCCCACTGTGTGATTCCGCCTTGTGCAGCAGTTACAGGGGCCGTCTCATACCAAGTCAGGAATTGCCAAAAAAATAAATAGGTTGGTCTCTGACTGTAATGAGAGCGTATAACTGTCCAAATGTCCGTCTAGCTCTCTTACAGTCAGAGTACTCGGGCTAACTATGTTACATGCATGCATACATACATACATACATACATACATACATACATACATACATACATACATTACATACATAAGTATGTCAACCTCCACATACATGTACAGTACATCAATACATACATACATAGTGTGAATTGGCACTCCAGAATGGGTATTCCACATTATTACCCATTGACATTATAATGGTGTAAGGAACCCAAAATATACTCACTTCAAGTACGGCCAAGGGAAGTAACCCTTAAGTCCAATTCCTCTATTCGAGTCACACATTGCGGCACAAATATCATAGTGTGGTGTCTTTGTTGCCATTCGCAACAGTTCGGTCATAGTTATCTGCACACTTGGTTTTGATCGAATACATGTGGATTCTTATAGATGATAAATTAAATGTTATGTCGGGAACAAAATCTGCTATACAACAAAGAGTTATTTCCCCACTAATGTAAAATGCAGCTGAGGTTGCAGTGACGAAAATGAAATCTCATTTCTGATAAAGTAAGATACCCAAGACGAACAGTATATGAGATGTTGAGAGTCAAACAATGTAAGTACCAGTATATGGAGAGACAGAGAGAGAGAGAGAAAGAAAGAAAGAAATGTTTTATTTAACGATGCACTCAACACATTTTCTTTACGGTTATATGGCATCAGAGATGTGGTTAAGGACCACACAGATATTGAGCGAGGAAACCTGCTGTCACAACTTTATGGGCTACTCTTTTCGATTATCAGTAATTGATCTTTTATATGCACCGTCCCACAGACAGGGTAGTACATACCACGGTCATTGATATACCAGTTGCGGTGCACTGGCATGAACGAGAAAGAGAGAGAGACACACACATACACACACACACAAACACACACATAGGCTCCGATTTTGGTGGGGGGGGGGGGGGCAGGTTGGCTTTTGTCCAAATTAACGAAAGTGCCAGAATCTGGATAACATTTATTCATATTAACATAATACTGTAACCCATCACAGACCGTGGTATGTGCTATCCTGCCTGTGGTATGATGCATATAAAAGATTCCTTGCTACTAATGGAAAAATGTAGCGGGTTTCCTAAGACTTAATGTCGAAATTACCACTGGTATATCAAAGGCTGTGGTATGTGTTATCTTGCCTGTGGGATGGTGCATATAAAAGATATAAAAGATTGCTAGTAATGTCAAAATGTTGCAGTTTTCCTCGCTAAGACTATGTCAGAATTATCAAATATTAGACATCCCAATAACCGACGATAAATTAATCAATGTGCTCTAGTGGTATTGTTAAACAAAAACAACTAATATATGGTGAAATATTACCATCCAGGGCCCCGTTCCACGAAGCGATCTTAGCACTAAGATCACCTTAAGTGCATAAGGAAGTCATGTACTTCAGGCGATCTTAGGGATAAGATCGCTTTGTGGAACGCGGCCCTGGACACTGGATCCTGTAATCTACCACACTCAGGTGAACACTCTACCACTGACCTAGATTCCACCCTGAGAAACCAGTATTCTGAAAGTACTGCTAAAGTAATACATGTCCCCTACTGGGACCAACAAATATTCTTATCTCCTAAGTTCAAGGGCCAAACTTAAAGGAGGGAACAATTAAGGCATTTGGCC
Source organism: Gigantopelta aegis (assembly GCF_016097555.1). Lineage (NCBI taxonomy): Eukaryota > Metazoa > Mollusca > Gastropoda > Neomphalida > Peltospiridae > Gigantopelta > Gigantopelta aegis. The sequence continues at coordinate 2,529,374 of NC_054703.1, forward strand.
TGCTATGCATATTCAACTATATATAATGCACATTATTGCTTAATATCAACAAGTATAATCGTATAGTTAATTAATAAAACGGTTAAATGTGACGGCTATTATATATAACGGACGCAGCCATTTTGTACCATCCCAGTGAATACGCCCTCTGGCGAGCTGGTGGTTACGTAATGCCTAACGTGTCATGTCAGGAATTAGTCTTTGAACTGAAGAACAAAACATACCTGATTTTTGCGGATGCATCGCAATGTTCTGTAATAATATCCATCCTAGTAAGCCAGCACCAATTATATATTATTTTTCAATACAAAATAAACCACCATTGTTAAAGTGTTGAAATAACTGTATTATGTTTCGTACATAAATTAACCACGTACTGAAACAATAATCGGAGTGTTTTCTTGGTTAATTGGTCTTTTCTTTCCGTGGCCTGTACCTGTGGTTCTTGATTGGCAGGTGTATATTTAGACGGTCCCCAGAAACTGTGTCTAGACAAACTAAAAAGACGTGCCTCTTTTATGAAGATCACAGGGTATTGTGTGATAACAGCACGGATACACCTCAAATCATAATGGACTGTAAGTAATTCTGTAAAACCCTTGATTAAGTAGACTTTCCCATCTAAAATCACAAAACTGACCAATTACGTTGTCCCCCCCCCCCCCCCCCCCCCCCCCAAAAAAAAGTATCACTTGGGTATCGTGAGTGGCCAGCTTTCAGAAAAGGTTACTCTACCACTGATCACCTATTTAATATACATTCATTAATCGAAATTTTGAAGATTTTCAAAAAACATTTGATTTAATCTCTAGGACATGTCTTTGGCAAAAATTGTTTAAAAATAACATAAATGGAAAATTCTTAAAAATTATCTATCAAATGTATCAAGGAATAAAATCTTGCATTTGTACAAACAATGAAACATCAGATCTATTCCCTTGCAATATCGGTGTCCGTCAAGGAAAAAAATTGTTTTGTTTTCTATTTATTTAAATGATCTAGATAATTACTTAAAAAGCCACAATTGTACTTGGGTATATATAGCCACAGATGACATAGCAACAATCTCGGAAACCGCTCTTTATTTTCTAAGCTTATTATATGCCGACGATACTGCGCTTCTCGCAACAAACGCCTCCGATTTACAACAATCCCGTAATGCCTTTTCACAATATTGCAATAAATGGAAACTTAAAGTTAACGTAAACAAAACTAAAATAATAATTTTTAATGGTATTGCTAATGACTACAAGAAGATATTTACATTAGGAAACTAAACACCCGAAAACGTAAAAGAGTACAAATATTTAGGGTTAACTTTTACCAAATTAAATAGGTTTAAAATAACCAAAAAACTGCTAACACAAAAGGCGACAAAAGCAATGTACTTTATCCTATCAAAATCTAAAGACAATAACTTTTCAGTTGAATGTAAATTTAAATTATTTGATTCCATGGTTGTCCAGATTCTTTTATATGGATGTAAAGTATGGGGCCATGAAAGTATTGATATTATTGAAGCTATTCATATTACATTTTTAAAACACATCCTACCAGTAAAGAAAGGAACCCCACTATTCATGATATACGGTGAACTTGGAAGAAAACCCCTTAAATTAATTATCCAACAAAGGATGATAAGTATCTGGGCCCGAATTGTTTCTGGAACACAAACAAAAACATCCCTCTTATTGTATAAACTAATGTTACACGACTCTAACATATCTGGATATAATTATAAGTGGATAAAACACGTGGAAAATATATTTAATCAACTAGGTATGATCAGTATTTTGATGTCACAAAACGTTTCATCTATACCACTACTTATTCATAACGTTAAATTAAGACAAAATGATCAGCACCTACAACAGTGGAATAGCGACATAGCTTCATCATCAAGGGGTAAAATATACACCACATTTAAAGAACATCTAACATTAGAAAAATATATTATAAAATTACCACAAATATCCTGGACTACGTTACTAAAATTTAGAACATCAAACCATTACTTACCAATCGAAACAGGACGATGGAACAACACCCCAGTAGAAAGCAGACTATGTACACTATGTAACAAAAATGACATCGGAGACGAATTTCACTATCTACTTACATGCTCTTTCTTTAATAACTCCCGAAAAAATTGTTAAAGCCATATTATTATAACAAACCCAATATGCTGAAATTCAAACAATTAATGACAAATGACAAAATAAGTCTTCAAAAAAAGTTGTGCAAATTAATAAAAGAAATTACGGATAAATTCGGTAAACCTTAAAAAGAATTGTCTCCCAAGCTTATGCTGTCTTATTCCGACTACTACTATCCATGTTTGCATATATATATATATAGATAGATAGATAGATAGATAGATAGATAGATAGATAGATAGATTATTACTATTAGAAATATATTTCATTTTGTATTATTATTATTAGACCTTTTTTGTTTTGATATTGTACATATAAATTTTCTCCTGTAAACCCCATCTTGTCACTGTCATATAATTATTGTTAATGTACCTCATATGCCGCTGAATAGCGGCCTGGGTGAAATAAAGTTCTGTTCTGTTCTGTTCTGTCGTTTTTGCTCGAACGAGCCCTACCAATAGGTCTAATAGTATTCATTTTTTCTTTGGATTAAAAAAAAAAGGAAAAATACTATATCTCCATTTCGTTCTATTGATGTAACCTGAAATATATTTAGTTAAATAGTTTATTATACTATCAAGTCATTTATGTTGTTTTACAAGTCAGGTTGATGAAAGCGAAGCGCCTTGTCGTAAATTAGAGCATTTGTTTACACTGTGCATAGAGAAGATGGACGGAGCTGACGTCACTTCGCCCCAAGCTATACCACCGGACGTCACAAAAACGAAACAAAATGGCTTTCCCCAGTTAGCAGGAATAATCATGGGTTTTTTTATTAACTCTAAAATTACGCGTTTTTCATCTGTTAAAGTGTCAGTATGTGTTGGTGGTCCGGGTGTGCATCTTTCCAACACATAAGGCTCTTGTTTGAGTTGACCCTACCTTTAAGATCGTCCATTGTGGACTTGATATGTTTTACATAGAAAGCTTAACCAAAAAACCTCTTTTGCAGAACATTACCTGCTTCGGTGGCGCAATGGTCAAGCCACCGGACTACAGGCTGGTAGGTACAGGGTCCGTAGCCCGGTACTGGCTCCAACCCAGAGTGAGTTCTTAAGGGCTCAGTGGATAGGTGTAAGGCCACTACACCCTCTTGTCTCTCACTAACCACTAACTAAATAACAACTAACCCACTGTCCCAGATAGCTGAGGTGTGTGGCCAGGACAGCGTGCTTAAACCTTAATTGGTTATAAGCACGAAAATAAGTTGAAATGAAATGCAGGAAATTACTAAAATGGATTTATCAGTTTTTGCATCTGAATTCTTCATGGGGCGGGACATAGCCCAGTGGTATAGTGCTCGCTTTATGCACAGTCGATTGGGGATCGATCCTTGTCGGTGGGCGTATTGGGTTATTTCTTGTCCCAGCCAGTGCACCACGACTGGTATATCAAAGACTGTGGTATGTGCTATCATGTCTGTGAGATGGTGCATATAAAAGATCCCTTGCAACTAATGGGAAAATGTAGCGGGTTTCCTCTCCATAACTAGATGTCAGAATTACCAAATGTATGACATTCAAAAGCCAATGATTAATAAATCAATGTGCTCTAGTTGGGTTGTTAAACAAAACAAACTTCAACTTCGATCAGATGCCAATTTCATAGGGGGGAAATCTGTGGGCGATTTATTTACCCATGCTAAGAGTACACCATGTGCACGAGACTGTGTTGACGAAGGGAAATCTGTGGGCGATGTATTTATCCATGCTAAGAGTACACCATGTGCACGAGTCTGTGTTGACGAAGGGAAATCTGTGGGCGATTTATTTACCCATGCTAAGTGTACACCATGTGCACGAGTCTGTGTTGACGAAGGGAAATCTGTGGGCGATTTATTTACCCATGCTAAGAGTACACCATGTGCACGAGTCTGTGTTGACGAAGGGAAATCTGTGGGCGATTTATTTACCCATGCTAAGAGTACACCATGTGCACGAGTCTGTGCTGACGAAAGGAAATCTGTGGGCGATTTATTTACCCATGGGCCATTTCTCGATGCAGCCAGTGCACTACGACTGGTATAGCAAAGGCCATGGTATGTGTTGTCCTGTCTGTGGGATGGTGCATATAAAAGATCCCTTGCTACTAATGACAAAAATGTAGCAGTTTTTTTCCTCTACAAGACTAAATGACAAAATTACCAAATGTTTGACATTCAAAAGCCAATGTGCTCTAGTTGTGCTGTTAAACAAAACAAACTTTAACTTTGATCAGATGCCAATGTCACCCATGGGGGGGGGGGGGGGGGGGGGGGGGGGGGGGGAGGACTGTGGGCAATTTATTTACCGTGCTAAGAGTACATAATATGCACGTCTGTGTTGACAAAAGGTCGGGACAAACCCCAGTGGTAAATAGCTCGCTTGACGCACGGTCGGTCTGGGATCAATCCCTATCGGCGAGTCCACTGGGCTATTTTTTTCTCTAACCAGTGCAGCATGACTGGTATATAAAAGGCCGTGGTATGTGCTATCCTATCTGTGTAATGGTGCATATAAAAGATCCCTTGCTACTAATGATAAAAATGTAGCAGTTTTCCTAAGACTATAGGTGGGATTTAGCTCAGTCGGTCGAGTGCTCGTTTGAGGTGCTTGTGTCGCAGGATTGAACCACTTCGGTGGATCTATTCAGCTGATTTTTTTCCCTTACCAACCAGTGCACCACAACTGGACAAAGGCCGTGGTATGTGCTATCCTGTCTGTGGGGAAGTGTATATAAAAGATCCCTTGCTGTATTAGGAAAAATGTAGCGGGTTTCCTCTAATGACTATATGTCAGAATTAAATTATGAAATATTACACATCGAACAGCCTATGATAAATAAATCAATGTGCTCTAGTGGCGTCTACTGCTGAGCTACATTCCGCCCCGAGAAATAAAAACAAAGTCGGATCAAAGCTACGAGACAGACTTTAATAAATACTGCATCACACAGCAACATCTAAGCAAATGTGTGAGCCAATCACATGATCGGTCACGTGACTAACGCCACATAAGTGTTAATATGTACAATCGGGTGATTCAATACAAAACTGGCAGTAAAAACTCTCATCAATACACGCACTTTGTTATCAGAATACATGGTGTAAAATGTGGAAGTCACAACATATTATAATATATATATATATATATATATATATTTGTACTATGCAGAAAAATATAACATGGGTGGCATTCATGCAAAGAGAACACAGAAAATCAGAAAATGTATATGTATTCAACTTAAAGATATGGAATAAAGATACATACCACATGTGCTATTTTAGCATAAACCTTTTTTTCTTTTTCCTTTTCAAAGTGAAAATTATGCCTGTTAAACATTTAGGGCCGAATTTACGAAGCCTGTAACGCAGGCGTTTAAGCATAGTAAATGTGTATGTAGTTATATGCATGGAAGTCCAAAACAGGCTTTGTAAATTCGGCTCTTAGTTCTCAGTAATTGTTTTGTGTATGTTGGGCATTATATTACCTGATTTACATTATCCAATACTATTTCTCTTTGGTCAAAACATAATTTTACTTACATGCAATGTGACACTTAAAACATAATTTACTTACTTGTTCATGCTTATACCCAATATATGGGACAGTTTGTATGTTACATACAAATGATTGTGCAAGGATTGATTTATAATCGGAAATTGATCAGTTTAAAATATATATTAAAATTGTCTTAAAAACTATCTAAAGATCAGTTTGCCGTTTGTCAAGCATTTGGTAATTCTGACATGTAGTCATCAGAGGAAACCCGCTACATTTTTCCATTAATACTAATAGCAAGGAACCTTTTATATGCACCATCCCACAGACATGATAACACATACCACGGCCTTTGATATACCAGTCGTGGTGCACTGGTTTGGAACGAGAAATAGCCTGATGGGTCCACCGATGGAACGAATGAATAAATGAATGAATGATTGTTTAACAACACCCCAGCACAAAAATACATATCGGCTATTGGGTGTCAGAAAGGTGTCCACCGACGGGGATCGACCCCAGACCGACCGCACATCAGGCAAGCATTTGCTACTGGGCTATGTCCCACCCCTTTGATGACTGATAACAAAAATTCTAAAATTGATTATCGTGGGAAATGTTACCTGTAGTTGTTCCTAATGTTTAGATGATGGAACTAATGTGCCTGGTTTTGGGTTTGTTAAAAGGTGTATGTAAAGGAACCAGGTACTGAAAAGGTATTACAGGTAAAACTAGTAATTTGTAGGGTCTTATCACAGTGAATACAGCAGGTGCATAGTCTTAATAATTAAATCCAATCTTAAGTGCATATAATTCTAGCCGATAATATAACCAAGCTTGAGCCTGAACTGTTTGTACGTGCCCCCTATACCACGAAGGTTCCATCGAAAGTGTGCTTGAATCTTTACTGAATAGAAGTATGAAAGTTAAGTTAAAACCGAGTAGACCAAATCAAGCCACAAATGAAAGGAAGGTAAGTCCAGTCCTAACAGTGCCCATTATGGGTAAGACCATTATAAATTAAATGCTAAAGTTTCATCCAATTTGTTTTCAAAATACAGGGGTGGTGGTGGTGGTGGGGGGGCTTTTTTAAAAAATATTTTATATTTTTCAGGACGTTAGAAATACCAGACATCAAGCAGTAAAAAAAAGTTAGGGTTTTTTGTTTATCTTTGGGGAGGGCAATAACACCCACCTCCCCCAGAGGTGGGACTTTATCCCTGGGACGTTGACAAGGGGAGCAGGATTCAAATCTAGGATTTATTTTATAATGGTCTAATTAAGTATGAAATTAAAGAATAGGTCCATGAGAGATCATTTTAGTCCTTAATGAGATTCGGCGTTTACTTGTATACTAACCACCTCATTCCATCTAAATGTATGAAGTGTGTTTACAGCGTCGTTGGGCCTATTGTGCCATTTCTCATTCTAACCAGTGCACCATAACTGGTACATCAAACACTGTGGCATGTGCTATCCTGTCTGTGGGATGGTGCATATACAAGATCCCTTGCTACTAATGGAAAAATGTAGCAGGTTTCCTCTCTAAGACTATTGCAAAATTACCAAATGTTTGATATTCAATAGCCGATGATTAATTAAGCAAAGTGCTCTAGTGGTGTCATTAAACAGAACAAATTTTAATTCTGATCAGATTGCAATTTCACCTGTAGCAAGGAAAGCTGTGTTATAAACAAAACAAACATTAACTTTTATACACCACAGCATGTTTGAGTTATATGAGTATACTAAACTACTTATTCGTGTTTCATCTAAATATAGAAAGTGTTTACTTTTATACACCATAACATGATAGAGTCAAATGAGAAATGGTATTTACTTGTATACTACACTTCTCATTCTATCTAAATATTTAACAGATGTTTACTTTTATACACCACAACATGATTGAGTCAAATGAGAAATGGTATTTACTTTTATACTACACTTCTCATTCCATCTAAATATATAAAGTATGCTTACTTTTATACATCACAACATGACAGAGTTAAATGGACGGAAGAAGTTTATTTTGTTTAACAACACCACTAGAGCACATTGATGTATTGATCATCGGCTACTGGATGTCAAACATTTGGTGATTTTGACATATAGTCTTAAAGAGGAAATCCGCTACATTTTTCCATTAGTAGCAAGGGATCTTTTATATGCACCATCCCACAGACAGGATAGCACATACCACAGCCTTTGATATACCAGTCGTGGTGCACTGGCTGGAACGAGAAATAGCCCAATGGGCCACCGACGAAATGGACGGATGATGTATTGTTCTGCTCTAGAAAATGTATTAATGGACGACTCAATGGGAAATGTAATAACGAATAATAAATTAAATGAATTAGGATATTAAATTAATGTATGATGGATAATGTACATACACATAAGCAGAATCTTGGAAAGGCTTTTGTTTAATCTACATTTCAAGGGAGATAATTGATAAATAAAAATGCTGGAATTTTCTGTACCAATTAACTGCTCACTCTTGCAGAATCAGGCAAAAAAAAAAAAATAATAATAATAATAATAATAAAATAACAATAATAATATTAATAATATAAAAAATAATAAAGTAATTTTTAAAAAATAATAAATAAATAAATAAAAATTGATAAAAATCCATTCAATGAATTTACAACTACATGTAATGTCCTAAAAACTATGTCTTCTCGCTGACATGCATACTCCTGACATAAAACAAAACCTGGTGTTTCATCACTTTTAGCCACATAAAATATGTCTTATAGAATATACGACATTATGTAGACCAATACTATGTAATCAAGGAAACCTACATATTCATATATTATATAGCCTATACATATAATCTAAAGAAAAGACACTACAATATAATGAATAATTATTACCCATAATTATTATCGTTAAAAATATCTTGGTACATATCAAAGTGATACGTCTCACTAGAACGCTAAGTGGGACGTAACACTTAACTTCACGACATCATCGATTGGCGCACTACAATCTTACATGAACATCAACCAAACGAGTTCAGTGATATAAATTAAGATCGATTATGGGTAATAAATAGTATATTAAACTCGCTACCATTTCATATCATGTTTATGTCCTCGTGAAATAATTTTCATGGTCACTCGCTAAAAGTTGTGACAATTGAAAATTATTTCACTCGGGACATAAACATGATATGAAATGGAAGCTCGTTTAATATCCTATAAGTATGAAACTAAATAAAAAATACTTGCTATATAAATGATCGGTAAAAGAAAACCACTCTGAATATATATGTTTTAAAAGACATCTACCGAAGCACTGAATGGTGGTTTATCACACAAAAATACATATAAAAATAGCGTATCACAGATCCTTAGTGGCTTAGGATGTCCTAACAACTACTTGTACTTAGGAATCCACAGTGGCTTAGGTTGTCCTAACAACTACTTGTACTCAGGAATCCACAGTGCCTTAGGTGGTCCTAACAACTACTTATATTTAGGAATCCACAGTGGCTTAGGTTGTCCTAACAACTACTTGCATTTAGGAATCCACAGTGCCTTAGGATGTCCTAACAACTACTTGTACTCAGGAATCCATAGTGGCTTAGGTGGTCCTAACAACTACTTATATTTAGGAATCCACAGTGGCTTAGGTTGTCCTAACAACTACTTGCATTTAGGAATCCACAGTGGCTTAGGTTGTCCTACTAACTACTTGTATTTAGGAATCTATAGTGGCTTAAGATGTCCTAACAACTACTTGTACTTAGGAATCCACAGTGGCTTAGGTTGTCCTACTAACTACTTGTATTTAGGAATCCATACTGGCTTAAGATGTCCTAACAACTACTTGTATTTAGGAATCCACAGTGGCTTAGGTTGTCCTAACAACTACTTGTACTTAGGAATCCATAGTGGCTTAGGTTGTCCTAACAGCTACTTGTACTTAGGAATCCATAGTGGTTTAACCGACCTCTGTGGTGCAGTGGTTAAACCATCAGACTACAAGCTGGTAGGTACAGGGCTCACGGCCCAGTACTGGCTCCAACCCAGAGCGAGTTCTTAAGGGCTCAGTGGGTAGGTGTAAGGCCACTACACCCTCTTCTATCTCACTAACCACTAACCACCTAACAACTAACCCACTGTCCTGGATAGACAGCCCAGATAGTTGAGGTGTGTTCCCAGGACAGCGTGCTTGAACCTTAATTGGATATAAGCACAAAAATAAGTTGAATTGAAATAAATAGTGACTTAGGTTGTCCTAACAACTATTTGTACTTAGAATTCAGTGGCTTAGGTTGTCCTAACAATTACTTGCTCTTAGGAATCCTTAGTGGCTTAGGCTGTCCTAACAACTACTTGTACTTAGGAATTTACTAGTCAAATTTAAATAAATCATTCCTTTTATTTATAAAAAATGTTTTGTAAACAAATTAATTCTGTTTTGCTTTTTAGAAAAAGAAAGAAAGAAAAATCAATAAAAATTCAGTATATGACAAAGATAACACTTATGGTACAAACAAGCAATTTAATTGCATGTTTTATAAAATTGTTTAACAAAAATCATGAATGAAATAAAATATATAATTTTTTTTTTACAATGTCATGCTTATTTATATTTCTAAAGAAACACTCCAAGTTTACCACAAACACAAGGGCGGATCCATGAAATATTTTGCAGCATGCAGGGGATGTAGGGAGTGTGAGGGTGGTGGTGGGGGGGGGGGGGCTAATGATAAAAGGGCACATGAACCAACTGCCGTAGTCAAAAGGGCATTTCAATAAAAAAAAAATTAATGCAAAAAAAAAGGGGGCACTGGAATATTTTTGGTTCCACCCCCCGAACCACCCCGCCCCCACATCCGAACACCGCTTTCAAAATATTTCTGTTGCGAAAAACTTAACTTGACTGTAATATGAATGCTAAAATATTTGCATAGCAATATAGTTATTTACCTGTAGCTGGAACAGTGTACTTTTATTAATTATTGCTGATCAGTTTAGAACATAGAAAATACATGCAGTAACACATATGATTTCATTTATTAGCTTTGATTTGTCTTTATGGCATTAAAGTCACACAAAGCCTAGTTTGAGCCTGTGAAAAACGAACACCAAGTTTAGTTAATCTACAAACCTGCAACACATTTGGATACGGTTTATAACCGAGAGAAGCTAAAGTCTGTGATGTTTAAACGGGAAAATACCATCTAAAATTTTAGACGAACAGATACATGTAGCTGGTGTGTGTGTGCAGGACAATCTGCTATTCAAGTTCCAGAGATTGTGTCGCAATTGTAAAATGGAAGCTTTCAGTTTTGCAATACTTAGTTAAGGCTCCCACCCAGAGCAAGTTTTAATGACTCAATCTCTCTCGCTAACCACTAACTAACTCGCTATCCTGGACAGACAGCCCTGATAGCTGAGATGTATGCCCAGGACAGTGTGCTGCTTCGGTTCGGTGGTGTCGTGGTTAAACCACTGGACGTAAGGCTGGTAGGTACTGGGTTCGCAGCCCGACACCGGCTCCCACCCAGAGCGAGTTTTAACGACTCAATGGGTAGGTGTAAGACCACTACACCCTCTTCTCTATCACTAACCAATAACTACTAACCCACTGTCCTGGACACACAGGTAGGTACAGGGTTCGCAGCCTGATACCGGCTCCCACCCAGAGCAAGTTTTAATGACTCAATGGGTACGTGTAAACAAAATTCTAGAAGCCCTGTATTTAGATATTTTTTTAGCTGATCTGTGTGCACATGCCATATCCAGTCTACATGAGACTTAACTGTCACTAATGAAAATTCAGACAACATAAATTTTCCCTGAAACTGTCAACTTTGAACAAGTCCACCTGAACAAAGAGGCCAATGACGACACCTAAGCATTGTACTTTACAGGTGGCCTTATTATGCAGTATTACTGGTATGTTATAGTTTGTACATTTGTACACTATTTAAGCTTTCGTATGAAACTAACAAACCTCAAATAACTAGATCCTGTCTATATACAGGATATACATGTACATTAAAGTTAAGTTGATTGTTGCACATAAAATTCGTTTTTTTTTTTTAGCTTTTGCTTTCTCATTGAAACAAAAAAGTCCTATTACAAAAAACTGATATTAGTAATATATGTATGAACAATTGTATAGAATGATTATTAGAAAATTTGTTTCTAATTTTCATTATTATTCATACTTACCTAGTACTAGCACAACAACGCTATACAACCAGTCATAACATCAACTGCAGAATTATCTCCCCTTGCCAGATGTATAACCTACACCCGGGCATGCGAATACCATATATCCTCGTTTTTTATTCTGCAGTCCTCCACTGCATTCAATGTTCGTACTAGCTCTTGAAAATTTTTATAAATTTTTTATGGCTTAGGGTCGTATAGCATTGTTGTGCTAGAACGGCAAGCTGAATAAGACTAAATGCAAATTTTAAACAAAGACAAAAAAAACATTCAACTGTACATACGTTGAACAAAGTTTTAAAATATTTTTTCCCCTACATTCCATGTTGATTGTTTCACATAAAATGTTTATTTTCCTTTCTTAGCTTTTGCTTTCTTAATGAAAAAAAACATTAAAATCCCTATTAGAAAAAAATTACATTAGTACATGTAGAATGAACACATATATAGAATACTTATACAGCTAGCTCTGGGTATGCAAAACAAATCGCCAAATTTTGTATTAAACAAAAAAAAATATGGCAGAAATCAACAATTTTTTTTACTTTTGTTAAATTCAATTATTACATGAAATAATTTTGCCAAATTAAAATAAAATTTGCCAAATGCTTTCAAAATTTTACAGTTGGCGAATTTGGCGAGTGCCAGGGCTAGTCCTGGGCTTAACTGTAAGTTACGACTAAAAACAGTGAAACTCCTCTCAACCGGACACGCAAGGACCAAGTAAAAACATCTGGGCTTAAATGTAAGTTACGACTAAAAACAGTGAAACTCCTCTCAACCGGACACGCAAGGACCAAGTAAAAACATCTGGGCTTAAATGTAAGTTACGACTAAAAACAAACCATTCAACTGTAGAAACGTTGTACATACAAAGATTTAAAATACAGTGAAACTCCTCTCAACTGGACACGCAAGGACCAAGTAAAAACATCTGGTTTTAAGAGGTATCTGGTTTTGAGAGGGTCTCTTATCCACAGATATTTAAAAAGAGACCATGAAAAATGTCTGGTTTTGAGGGAATTCCAGTATACAGAGGGTCTGGTTTTGAGAGGGTCTCTTCTCCACAGATATTTAAAAAGGGACCATGAAAAATGTCTGGTTTTGAGGGAATTCCGGTTTACAGAGGGGTCTGGTTTTGAGAGGTTTCACTGTATTTATTTTGGCAATACAGTTTTCGTAGATTTCTCGTTGATTGTCTACCTGTCTAATGAACTGTGTCTGGCCACAATGCTATCATTACAAGCTGTAAAGGATGAATGTAAAACAATAAAACCAACTACCAGGTTTTTGGCCAGAGGGTACAAAAGCAGGGTTTCTGCTAGAGGGTAAAACGGGTATGGCACCATACCAAAATTTTTAAGTTGGCCTTTTGACAAAATTGATAACTCTTGATGATTTTCTTAACCCTAACCCAAAACCTAACCCATTTTCTTTCTTAGGGTGACAGTTGCTTTCAGCACACACATTGTAAATATTTAATTCCATAGCGCCATACCCAAAAAATGTCTTTCTGGCAGAAACCCTGAAAAAGTAAAATTAAGTACCCTAAAATCTAGGAAATTAATGGATACATTATTATAATTTATAGAAAGATTATAGTAAGAGAATTGCTGTTTTTTATTTGTCAAAGAACAGTGTGTAATTTCAAAATATTTCAAACCCATAACCACCTAGTACGCAGTGGCGTAGTGTGGGTGGTTGCCCTGGGCACAAAAATCGGGACTGGTGGAAGGGACTTGGGGAGTGCTAATGGTCCACTGGTTAGGGGTGCAATACTTGCCTTGCCCCGGGTGCTGGTAACCCACGTTATACCACTGCTAGTACAGCACCTATGGTCTGTTTTGGTGTTAAACTATTTTCACTCTCAAACTACTTTCTGGCAGAAAGCCCAACTAGTTACAGGAAAACTGTTGATCATGCAAACATCTGAAAAACCTATCATGTTCACTATCAATCATTTCACAATTTCAAAAGGAAGAGGTGGCAAACAGAAGCAACCAATGATGTCAAACATGTTAAACAATATTTTTAAAATATACCGATCTCCAATAAAAACACATCACCCAAATTTCAGATGTTATTGCTAGATCGCATGTGTGAGGTTCCTATAAATTAAACACACAATAACCATAATCCGGGTGTATAATTTTATATACTCAACAATGAAAGTTTAGCTAATGTTAAAAGAAATGGCATAACATTTATAAATTAACCTATTTTTATTAATTAATATTCACATCTGAAATGTTTACCAATTACATACAACATAAACTCATCAACCTTTGCTTAACACAACAGGAGGATCTGCTTTTCTTTTAAGTTTATTCAACCATGGCAAATTTAGACATCATAATAGATATTTGCTAAACTTTCGTTGTCAAGTATAGTTATTTACTGCCAACCAGAAAATACTCAGTTATACAAAATCAGTTAAAAGCAGGCTTTCTGTCAGAAAATAATTCGAGGGTAGGTAATAAAAAAAAAACAGACTGTAAGTGCCGCTACTATAATCCATTCCACAGGGAATGCCTTTTTTCATACTATGAAATTTACTACAAATTATTTATTTATGAGCCGATTGATTTGATTTTTCTTTTGTTATCTCTAAAACACTTTTACTTTTCTTCTTACATTAAACCAAACTGAAATTATTTACAATTTTTTTTTTTTTTTAGAATGACTTAACGGAATATAGGTGGAACTCATGGGTTTGAAATGTTTTGAAATTGGACCAACTGTAAACAGCAGTTCTGTTACTATGATCATTCCTAAACATAATAAAATATATCCATTAATTTTCAAGATTTTAGAGACTCAGTCTAGTACCAGCCTCTGAGAATTCAACATTTGCCTAAACCATTTATGGTTTATCCAAAAACAAATTCAGAATGTTCTGTCCATGACAAGACGCTATGGAATTGAATGTTATTATTAAAAAGCTTGGGAGAGAGTGGTAAATCTTGTGCCACTCCTTATAATTCATCTTTAAAAAACTAGGAAATACTGATAAAGATAATCAAAACCAAGCGATAAATGTTATTTGATTCCTTAGCTAGACCACAATGTCACGTAATATAAACTTTAGATCAACAAATTGTTTGGGAGTGATGGGGAGGGGGAATCTGTTACCTGTCCTTATTATTCACTAAATGGAGTAACTATTCAATATTCATTGAACAGAAGTACTAGTCACTATTAACTGAAGGGAGGTTCTATCTTAAAAAGACTGGGAAACATTCATAAAGATGATAAAAAAAACCTAGCAATAAATATATTTATAATTTGATTCTTTAGCTGGAATCGTCTGTTACTAATACAGTCTGATTATCTGGCATAAGATTGTGAACGGGCAGAGTTGGCTGCATATTATCCAGTTCCAACTCAAAGTACTGCCCATCCAACTTCTTCAAAATATCCAAAGTGCATCCCAGTTCATCGTCAATGGACTGGGACGATAAAAAATCAGATCCATTTTCTGGTCCCACGTGAACATTTTGGTCAGTATTCAGATGCTGGTGGTACACGGTTGAACTCTGAAGACGGTTAGTCTGTTTGCTCAATAAATTACTCAACAGTGGATTTTCAGAATTGACTGATTCACCAGCCACGCTGGAATTATAGGAGTGACTGACAGTTCCCTTCCAATTAGAAGCATTTTTCTCTTTTAATGAAGCACTTGAGTGCTTTCGGTTTACTGTACTGGATGTAACGGAAGCTGTTGCTTGTACAGGAATACTGTTTTGTCTCAAAGGTGCTGACGTGAAGACGAACTGAGATGAAGTTGATGGAATGATATCACTTTTGTTGCAAGAGCTCACACTCTGGTTTGGTGGGAAGAGTGCATTACAATCACAATCTTTAGTAGTTTTCACACTGTTCTGACCGGCCAACAAATTACGGAGATCCGAGTTGGAGAAACTAATTTTGCTTGCCATCCCATCATGTCTGTTGTGATCTCTAAGCAGGACACTGAGATTAACATTTGGTGGGTTCACTTCAGAATGAGATCCAATGAAAGGAATTGAACTGGACTTCGATTTTGCTGTGCTGTTCAAAATCTGATGAGTCTTTGGTACAGAATTTGCCGGGAAAATGCCACTGAAGTCTATATTTCCTGGATTGGCATTCTGCTTTCTATCAACTGGCTTCTGAGGCAGAATGCTCGCAAGATTGATGTTAGGTGCACGGCCCATGTAGTTGACGTTTGGCAGATCGAACGCAATGAAGGGGTTTTTAGCATGGGCTTCACTGGTGCTACATTTCACATTCAGAGGAATACCCTTCAGAACTTGTCCAGGGTCAGGAATCTGGATATCCAGTGCGGATGTTTTCTGTCTGTTATTTCCATGAGCATTCAGCAAGTCCACTGAAACAGTATCACCACTTTTGTGCTTGCCCCAAGCATCACAGTTCTTCAACTGTCGACTATTTCCAAGAGCATTTAAAAGGGCAGAAGGCACATCGCTTTTAGAGTAGTTCGTACCACTCCTCGACTTCACTATTTTGAGTTTATCGCTCTCTTCATCTGAATGGGAATTTAACAGTCCCGCCAACAGCGGTGCAGAACCCACTGGGTTTGTTCTTTCAACATGGGCATTTCTCACTGGCTGACTCTGTACGGAGACTGTTGTTGAAGATGCAGGAGCACTTTGAGATTGTGTGTGTGTGGACACACTGTTAGAAGACTGTGGCTGCTTACCGAGACCATCATCACACAATCTGTAATCAGCAGAAGACACCTCCATGTTGGTTTCATTGTTTGAAAACACAAAGGAAACATCAGAAAGCTTTGTACACGACATAATCAGACTTGACGATTCGTCCATTGGAACCACCACTGATGTCGCACTCTTGGCCTGAGGTGTACTGTCAGATATTTCTGATTTCACAAGAGGTTTTCTGTTCACTTTTAGGTGCTCTGGTTTCATATCTGGATCAGCAAGAACCTTTTCACGCAGCAAGGCAAGATGATATGAAAATGGAAATTCTTTGGTCATCTTTGGGTCACCTGAAGAAATGGATGCTTTAGAAAGGTCACAACCTGATCCACTCTCTAAACCAGCTCTGGAAATCAGCCTCTTAGTTTCCCTGCCTGTGGTTTGTTTTAAGCTAGGCTGAGAACCATACGACAGAATGGCAGACGGTGTTGCTTCATATGGACTTGCAGGCTGCATGCCAAGACTCTGTGATCCTGGAGAAGGAACCATCTGTGACCCACATGGACTTGACGGCGGCACAGTAGATGTGCGACCAGAAACGAACACCTGACCTTGCCGTGAACCCGGTCGAGATCCGTAAGACGACGAGGATCCTTGAGGACTGGCCGAAAGCATTCCTAGCGGATACACTTTTGGCGACAGTATCATGCTGTTAGGACTGGCAGGAGGTACTGAATGAGGATCATGTGGGCTAGCTGGTGGTGGTACAGACCGAGGTCCGTGAGGACTAGCAGGAGGAACTGACCGAGGACCATGGGGACTGGCTGGTGGAACAGACAGAGGACCACATGGGCTTGCTGGTGGCAGGACTGATGGTGGGCCGCCGTGTGGGCTAGCTGGCACTGATGCCGACTGTGCACCTGGACTGGATGGAGGTACTGAAAGCGTTCTTGATATCAGAGCAGCACGAGGACTTGCTGGAGGAACACTTGAGGTGTATGGACTTGGAGGTGCAAACAGTGATGGATACTGATTACTCGTCGATGTAACTGGCTGTGTTACTGCTGAAGGAAACTGACTGCTTCTTCCACATGGATTGACAGATGACGTCTGTACCACAGACTGGGAGACTTGTTTTGATGAATATGTAGGCTTCACATCCTGCACTCCATTTAGAAAAGAGCTTGACAAAATGTTGGTTAGCATTGAAGATCCTTCAGTTGAATGTTCAGATTTCATGTTAGTGGTAATCACCTGTCCATCCTGAGACTTGTTAAGCTGGTGGAGTGCTTCTTCATAACTGGGCAAACTGTCCTTTCTGCCAAGAAGTTGTTTCAGAACACCTGTCCTTTTAACTGGGGCTTCTGAATGACTTGTAGCTGTGCAGTATATTACTTCAGAGTTTGCTCCCCCTGGGGAGTATTCTGCTTGTTTTCGATCTGAAGAACTGAGGCTCACGTTTTCAACTGATGTGTTAAGGGCATCTGGACTTGAGCAGGCAACTGTTACAGTTGGTTTGATCAAAGTCACACGATGGGTCTTGTTCATGTTTGCTGATGAGGAAACAGTACCACCTTGAATGGGCATGAAAGCATTTGGTGAGCTGAAATTACCCACTGGACTATGACTTATACTGCTTTGAGACACAACTGAACTGGATGCAGACTGAGAACACATGGACTGTGATGATGTAAGTTGACCTGGACTCTGGGTCACTTCATTCACAAACCCAGACTCTGGCATCAAAGTATATGATGACCCGACATGAAGTTCATCACTGGAGAGTAAAGAACTGGGAGTCAGATTCATAACTGGACTGGCATCAAAACTGTGGTATCCTGCATCAGGAGTTTCACTGCTCAATCTTTCTATAGACCTCTGTCGCTGCCGCCGAACTGGATGTCTTGATGAAGCACCCTGAACACTAAAAGACTGGGGGACCGACGAACCATCACAGGTCTGAAATGACTGTACGTCTTGTGGTTTAGATAATGCTTGTGGTGTAAGATTAACAACTGGTGAAACAAACAGTGGCATGGAAATGCTTCTTTGCATGGGTACAAGTCTATTTTTCACTGACAAATTAACATCAGGATGCTTGTTTCGAAGAGGTGGTGGGTTTGGAACGGTAAACGGTTCAATGAGTTGAGATTCCTGGCTGGACGACAGAGCATCCATCTGCTGAAAGTCAGCTGATTCGATGTCAGCCAGCGGATGCTTCATCTGGAACATTCTGTCCTGGGAATGCTCCGTGATAAAATCGGCAACCTCTGAAGGGAGTTCCGAATTTAATATAGATTCTCTGTGTGCATCGTAAGACTGGACAGTAGTCGGGTAGTCGTTTTTCTTCAAGTGATCAAGACACAGATCTGGCCGAGAGCCATCAACAATCATGCTGCTGTGCAGATCCAGACTGTTCTGATTGTGATCCTTATCAACACTCTCCACATTCTCTCCTTTCTGAAGCTGCCTCCTGCTGTTAACCGACTGCAGAAGATTCAGAAGGTTAACAGGTGGTTGGTTGCTGCTGGAGGATCCTCTAACTTGCCTCTGAAGGTTACGACCAAGATGGACTCCACCCTGGGACTGCTGCAGGATCTTCTGTAGCAGGTGCTTTGCCTTTGCCTTGTCAAACTGCTTCATCTCACTTGCTACATTCGGATTCTTCGCTTTGCTTAAGAAGCTGTTCATCTGCTGATCTAACTGCATTTTCTGGTGTATCAATTGCTTCTGTGATGGACGCAAGGACTTGGCATTTACGCCCACGGATGCGGTCTGTGGCGATTTTGATCCAAGGGACGTCACCAAGTCTTGGTCAACAAACAGTGGAGATGTATCGAGCAGGGCATCACTTTCCAGACTCTCAAGACTGAGTTTGCTACCAGATATCCTCACAGACTGACCAACAGCACGTCCTGAACCAACCTTTTGAACACTTTCATTCGATGCTCCTGCAGACAGTTTCTTTGATGGTCTCAACGAGTTACTTGTGTTTGTTGTACATGCCTTGTTATTCATCCTCCTCTCAACATGATTTACCTGGTGTCTGGATGTCGGTACCGGCTGCAGCATTCTCAAACCGTCAAAGCTTGCCTCACTGGTAACAAAACTGGATGGCCGGTTTGTTTGCTGTGATGATGATGAAGTTGGAGATCCAAGTGAAAAAAACACATCATCATCGTCCAGCCTGACTTCAGAAGAATTGAGCTTCTTGAAAGTCTGATTGTTTGTCTCCTGATCACTGGACTTTCGTTTTCTTCCCAGAATATCTGTATCTCGGACAATTGGCAGATCGGGAGAACTTGTTATCACAATCATTTGTTCATTATACTCATTATTAGAGTCACTTTTATCACAAATCAGCTGTGAATTATCCAATGAACCATAGTTTACAACATGTTCAATGGATTGTGATAGAGCTGGTGTAACCGCCACTGATGTTGATGATGTGGTAAAGGAAACAGGTTTACAATGTGGCTGTCCTTGTTGCATAGGATTAGATGTTACAAATACTGTTGCTGGGACTGATGTGTTGATTATCGACGTCACAGTGGCAGCAGAATCCACACTGGAGTGCAGACCTTTCTGTATGGAATGTGATACAGCCGATTTTAGAATCACAGACGTTGTGGATGAAGAACCTAAACCAGAAGACATATGTGAAGATGCTGATGTGAAAATCATTGATCCGGGTAATGATGTATTTACCAGGGAAACTGTTCTCGACGACTCAGACCCTTTGTCAGGATTTAAAACACATTCTAACTCTGAATTAGACATAACGGTGGATAAACTGGAAGAAATTCCACCACTGTCTTTCTGTGAGCTAAGACGAAGAGGCAATGATGATGATGATGATGATGATGATGATACAAGCTGTGGAGTTGTAGAGTTCTTTGACTGTGCATTGGATGCTATACTAGCAGCAGATACAAGCTGCTGCTGGTGAACACTTCCCGTTTTCGGGGCATTTACAATAAGGAAGACTTCTGATGTTTTCGTTCCTGAGTTTGGAGTAAGCGGTAATTTGATGACCTCGGCTGGAATGTTGGACAGACCTTTGGATGGAGTTAGCGGAAGCTTAATCACTTCTGTATGCATCTGAACAGAGCCTTTTGGTGACGTGCCTGTGTGAACAGCCTGCACATTGGAAGCTATCTGTGCTAAAAGACCCTGGGCTTCTTTGGCTCGTTTTTCTTTCAAGATGGCCGACACTGGCCTACTATCGTAAGCTGGACCCTGATTCTCAACACCTTTGGTTTCTTTTAAAATGGACGATATGGTTTTAATGGGCGAAACTTTCGGACGAATCGGCGCAAACCTGCTCCGTGCACGTTTCGGAGTCTGTGGTGATGATAGCACAGGCCCATCCCCATTGGTTGTTACAGTCATCTGACCTTCAGACACAGACATCACATTTGATGTCATCTTAGGCTCTCCATCACCCGTTTCTTGATACTGATCACCAAAATCTATCTGCATTTGGTTTCCTTCACTATCCGATTCCTCTGTAGAAACAGATAACCTTTGGTTGAGCTGTGGTGAAACGTCAGGAGTCAGGTCTTTACGCGAATTTGTTACGGGAACGAACGCACTGCAAAAAGCACTTGGCAGAGTTCCACAAGAGGGTGGAGCCTGAGTCAGGGTCTCTGTCACTAGGCCGGTCTTACTGCCGTCAGTTTTACCCCCTTCCATCAGACTCACATTTAACATACTGGTGTGCACAGCTTTTCTTTTACCATCCACATGCATGGCATTCCCGTTCTGTGCAAGTGTCGAGCAGCTTGCATTGCGACTGAAAGGTTTTCCCGATGTTATCACTGCAGGTTTTCGAACAATGTGAAATTTCTCTGACCTGACTGAGGAAGAACTGTTCTGAGAAGATGCATCTGTCACGGACTTCGTTCCAGCTTGGTCTTTATTAGAGATGCCGTTCTGGAGAATATCACTTCCATTTCGCTCATTAAATGTAAACTTCACATTGTTCAGAAGAATCTGCTTCACCACAGAATGACTCACTGGACCATCATCCTTGGAACCAGCTTCTAAAAAAACAGTTTTACTTACATGTAAACCAGATGCTGTGCGACTGGAATTATTCTCACACAAGACTGGAGTGCTAATATTGATGCTGCCTGCACTACTGGAAGTATGATTTTCTACTGATTTCACAGTGACTTCTGAATTAGATCTATTTCCATTTGAAGACGGAATAACAGCTATTTCCTTTTCCAAGGACAAAGAACCAATATTTCCTTTTCGAGAATTTGTGAACAAAACAGGAGATTCTGTCACTTTTTTAACCCCCTCACTGCTGATGGAACACTGATTAACCAACATCTGAGCCTCACTGATATTCACAAATGTTACTTGTTTAACCCCTTCACTGCTAATGGAACACTGATTCACCAGCATCTGAGCTTCACTGGTATTCACAAACGTCACTTGTTTAACCCCTTCACTGCTGATGGAACACTGATTCACCAGGCTCTGGGCTTCGCTGGTGTTCAAGAAACACATGGGTGACTTCAACAACTTTGGAGATTCAGGAATCTTTCTCTGCTCGGAGTGGCTGACCGGGGACTGCAGAAGCTTGGTGATGTTGCGTGCTGCATACTTGATGGGCGATGGAAACGCCGGGGACGGGGTGAGGAATCCCTCAGATCTCAGCTTCTCATTCTCGTGCTCCACCTCGGACCGGTGCTGTTGGAGCTTCTTCTTCTGCTCCTTGATGAGTTCCCGTTCAGCCAGTTTGCGCTGGAGCTGTAGCTGCATCTCCTTGTGTTTGTTACCACCAGATGAGCTCGTGAAAAGGCTACATACAGGAACTGTAAAACAGAAACAAATTAACTTATTAAAGAACTGTTCATCAGAGCTTCAAATCATGAGATGAGAAAAGAAAAGAAAAGAAGAAAAGAAAAGAGAAGAGAAGAAAGGGCAGATGAGGAGAGAAGAACTGTTCAGCACGACTTCAAAACATGAGATACAAAAGAGAAGAAAAAAGAAAAGAAAAGAGAAGAGAAAAGAAGAAAGGGCAGATAAGGAGAGAACTGTTCAGCACTGCTTCAAAACATGATAGAAATGAAGAGAAGAAAAGAGAAGAGAAGAAAGGATAAATAAGGAGAGACCTGTTCAGCACTGCTTCAAAACATGATAGAAATGAAGAGAAGAAAAGAGAAGAGAAGAAAGGGTAGATAAGGATAGAACTGTTCAGCACTGCTTCAAAACATGATAGAAATGAAGAGAAGAAAAGAGAAGAGAAGAAAGGGTAGATAAGGAGAGAACTATTCAGCACTGCTTCAAAACATGATATAGAATTGAAGAGAAGAAAAGAGAAGGGAAGAAAGGATAGATAAGGAGAGAACTGTTCAGCACTGCATCAAAACAAGATGTAGAAAAGAAAAAAGAGAAGAGAAGAAAGGATAGATAAGGAGAGAACTGTTCAGCACTGCTTCAAAACATGATGTAGAAAAGAAAAGACAAAAGATAAGAGAAGAGAAGAAAGGGTAGATAAGGAGAGAACTGTTCAGCACTGTTTCAAAACATGATAGAAAAGAAGAGAAGAAGAAAAGAATAGAAAAAAAGACAAGATGTGGAGAGAAGACAAAAGAAAACAGAAGATGGAGTTTAAAAGAGTTTAAACTTTGTTTTTGTAAAATGACACCATTAGAGCACATTGATTTATTAATTATCGGCTATTGGATGTCAAACATTTGGTAATTTGACCAGTTGTGGTGCACTGGTTGGAATGAGAAAAACCCAATCAGTTGAATGGATCCATCGAGGTGGTTCGATCCTGCGACACAAGCATCTAAGGTGAGCACTCAACCAACTAAGCTAATGTTTTATTTACAAATGCACTCAACACGAAAAAAAAGAAAACTGGACATTTCTTATTAATGTTACAGGCTTTCTGCCAGAAAATAATTTGAGAGTACATAATAAAAACAAAACATCTTTTGAAATTCAACAATGCATTTCACGCATTTTAACAAATTTTAAACAGCAATTCTCTTACTATAATCTTTCTAAAAAAAATAAAAAAATATTTATTAATATCCAAGATTTTAGGGTACATAATTTTACCCTTCGTACCATCTGGCAGAAACTCTGTGTACCATTCAGTTCGATAGTCTCTCACACATTCTGTAGTACTTTGTTGTTCGAAAAACGTTTTAGATTTACAGTATCTACTTCTCGCAGTATTTTGTTGTTAAAATAAAAAATAAAACTTTCTAGATTTACAGTGTACTTTTCGCAGTATTTTGTTGTTAAAATAAAAAAAACTTTTTAGATTTACAGTATCTACTTTTTGCAGTATTTACAGTATAAAGTTTGTTTTGTTTAATGACACCACTTGAGCACAATGATTTATTAGTCATCGGCTATTGGATCTCATTCATTTGGTAATTTTGACGTGTAGTTCAAGAGAGGAAACCCGCTACAATGTTCCATTAGTAGCAAGGGATCTTTTACATACACCACCCTATAGACAGGGCAGCACATAACACGGACTTTGATAACAGTCGTGGTGCATTGGCTGGAATGAGAAATAGTCCAATGGGCCCACTGACGGGGATCGACCCTAGACCGACCATGCATCACACGAGTGCTTTACCACTGGGCTACGTCCCAACCCCAAATTTAAAGTACCTTCTTTACCTTTAGCTCGTTCCAGCCAGTGCTCCACAACTGGAGTAACAAAGGCCGTGGTATGTACTATCCTGTCTGTGGGATGGTGCATATAAAAGATCCATTGCTGCTAATCGAAAAGAGTAGCCCATGAAGTGGCAACAGCAGGTTTTCTCTCTCAATATCTGTGTGGTCCTTAACCATATGTCTGACGCCATACAACAGTAACTAAAATATGTTGAGTGCGTCGTTAAAATAAAACATTTCCTTCCTTCCTCTCAATATCTGTGTGGTCCTTAACCATATGTCTGACACCATATAACAGTATATAAAATGTGTCGAGTGTGTCGTTAAAGTAAAACATTTCCTTCCTTCCTCCCAATATCTGTGTGGTCCTTAACCATGTCTGAATGAATGAATGAATGAATGGATAAATGTTTAACGACACCCCAGCATAAAAATACATATCAGCTACTGCGTGTCACAAATGGTAAGTATATGGAAATATTATTTATATATATTTATGTAGAACCACAGTGTGTGGGAGCTGTGGGTGAAAAATATAATAAATACATAAAATCAAGGTAAGTACATTTTTAAAACACTGTATAAAAGTCAAAGTGTTTTAAAAACTTTACAATTAATTCTGGATGGAATTTAAAAGATTCCAAAACATTTCTATTATCAAATATATCATTTCTCGTCGGCTTGAGATGATCACACTCCACCAAAATGTGACGCACAGTCAGTGTACACTGACAGTGTTCACACTGAGGAGGAGGGTCCTTCTTTAAAATAAATGAATGCGTCAAGTATTAATGGCCGAAAACATTTCCTTCCTTCCTTACCTTTAGAGTTCTGTAGACCTGCCTCCTGCATGGCCGCGAGCACGGTAAATGCAGCTGTCGACTTGCTGTTGACGTAGAGATTGCCCACCAGGAACTCGGCCAACTCCTGCAGCTGGCCAAACGAGCGGCCTAGAAGCTTCTGTGCCCACTCGCAAACCAACTGACGTGAGGCCATGCTGAGTTCATTCTCCTCCGAATATTCAATCTGGAATGAAAGAAAGGATACACTTAACCTTCTGACTACTGCAGGCTAGATATCTCGCCCGACATCACGCCAGTCAACATACTGTACTCTGTATACAGTGCATTCCCCAATTCATATTTCCCGCCGTTTTGCACACAACACTCACCGGAGAGACTTGTATAACAGGAAACAGAAGACAACTCAGCTTCCTGTATTTTCAGGTTTTTGTTTTTCAGTGGTAAAAATAACTTGTAATTTTGAGTTGAAAAGTGGTTTTTGGCAAGTATTTTCGCTTGAAAACGATTTTGGCACACCACAGTCATTTTCAGGGATCAATAGCTGAGTATGACAGCTAATTTGATAATAAATTTTATAATTTTACCAACAACGAAAATCATCAAATATTGGGATATGAATTGGGAGTTCATTTTTTGTTTTGTTATTCTGGTCAGAAAACCACTGTTATCGGGAATAATAGACATAAATACTGGACAGCTGGCCACAAATGCTGGTAAGTAAACGCAACTTTTTAGATTTTTTGCCTAATTTTAATTAACATTAACTGATCTAAAATATCACAAAAATTATAAAAACCCACGAAAAATAATACTTATCGATTCAAATATGAACTTTATTTTATGTATTTATAAAACATTTAAGTGAATATATGTGAGTAACAATTATAAACTTGTACCATCTCAACATGGTTTTTGTCAAAAATTAATCCTGTAGTCTAAAGGTTAAGAAAGGCTCTAGGATTTTCCTCAGAAATGAAATATTGGTTCTCTGTCCTCAGAAAAGAACAGTGCTGTTATTTAGTCTTCAAATGGTAATACGGGCTTCTATCGGAGAGTATGGAGGTTAAAGGGACAGACCCTAGTTTGTAAATACTACGGCATATTTTTTTACGATTTGAACCGTTTTTGGTAACTGAAATTATACTTTACTTAGATTTTATGGTTTAGATTATCCATTTCGGCACATTCGAAGTGTTTTTGATCATCCTGGTGTTGTTAATATCACAAAATGTATTTCTCTATTTTTAAAAATGCACGAAGTAACAGTTATGGAGTAGAGTTTTAGTCTATTTTTAAGAGGGTATTTCACCATTTCAAAGTCACACACTCTTCTTTCAATCTGTTGTAACTTTATCGATGTGTGTTACATCTTTGTAGATTAACTGAACTTAGTGTTAATTTTCACGGGTTGAAACGAAGGTCTGTCCCTTTAAAATTATCTTAAGAAATTTATTGTTTATATATTTGTTTAATTATTTGATTGATTACAGAAAGAGATCTACTGTTACAAATGTGTCAAGAGTGCATGAAATGCAGTGTCCATTTTGAAATAATTCAAATCTATAACCACCTAGTAGGGGCACTTGTGGTCTGTTTTGTTTTTATTACATACCATTAAATTATTTTCTAGAAGTCAATGTGAAATTGGTATAGAATAATACTTTCAATAGTGCAGGCAGCATTAATGTTAGTAAAGGGCTTCTAGAATTTTATAAAAATCCACTAGCCATGGCATCAGTGATTTTACAAATTTACTAGCCATGATTAAAACTTCACTAGCCCTACTTTAAATAAATACAATTTTACTAATAGAAATAATCAGATATGTCACCTAAAAGAGGGAGATAGAGCTTAAAACCCCTTAGTTTGGGGGTGGGAAGAGGGGGCATGAGATTCATATTTACAAAATAAATGCAGCATTTGACAAGGTTTTTTCCCACTAGCCATCTGGGTAGATATAGTAGTTATTTACTAGCCCAACACTGAATATCACTAACCATGGGTGTGCAGCTACCATAATCTAGAAGTCCCATCAGGCATGGCGATAGTAGTTATTTACTAGCCCAACACTGAATATCACCAACCATGGGAGTGGGGCTACCATAATCTAGAAGCCCTGTAGTATGCTAACATTGTGTGATTTCTATGGGAAGGGGAACACAAATTCTAACGGGACCTTTTCAACTAAGATCTGCTGGGTGAGTGAAAGTATAATTTAAACTAATTATATAAAGTACCGTGGTGTTTACATGAGTTGTCAGAACTTTGCAATACTTCATCATTTTCAGGAAGGAAGAAGGAAGGAAGAAGGAAGGTATAGTTTTATTTAACGACGCACTCAACACATTTTATTTACAGTTATATGGCATCAGACATAAGGTTAAGGACCATGCAGATACTGAGAGAGGAAACCTGCTGTCGCCACTTCATGGCCTACTCTTATCGATTGGCAGCAAGGGATCTTTTATATGCACCATCCCACAGCCTTTGTTACACCAGTTGTGGAGCACTGGCTGGAACGAGAAATAGCCCAATGGGTCCACCGACAGGGTAATTTTCAGGAGACAATAATTCAAAATCTTAGTCAACTGAAGTACGATGACAGGTTTTCGCCTAGATAAGCAATTGTCTGGTTACATTTTCATGAAAGATTACAATATAATAATTATTTTATGATAAAGTTAAAAGTTTGTTTGGTTTAATGACACCACTAGAGCATATTAATATCATCAACTATGGAATGTCAAACATCAGGTAATTTTGATATATAGTCTTAGAGAGGAAACCTGCTACATTTTTCCATTAGTAGCAAGGGATCTTTTATATGCACCATCCAATAGACAGGATAGCATATACCATGACCTTTGATATGCCAATTGCTTTCAAAATTCGCAATTGACGAATTTGACGAGTGCCAGAGATAGCCCCGTCACTGTGCTATGTCTCGACCCCGATTTTATGATAAAGTTGAATCTAAAAGTAAACAATACGTACCGTTTCTCTTTTTGGAGACACTTCTAGTTCTGGTAGCGATGGTGGCTGCACCTCGAGTTTCTTCCGTAACCCACTGTAGCAGTACTTGGAAAACAGTTAAGGTGAGTAACATTCCACCAGAATATCAGGGGCAATATCAGGCCTTTCCCCAGGATTTTTTTAAGGCGCTTACATATTTAACATCATTATAACACAAATCAAGCCAAAAGAAGTTGGGTAGTGGGTTGAAAACAGTTAAGTGTTTGCTTTCAATCCAGCTAATCATGTTTTGTTTGTTTGTTGTTTTTTTTTTGTGTGGGGGGGGGGGGGGGGGGGGTAAACTTTTTTTAAAGTAACCCATCAATTCCCCACACCCAACAATTTCATAATTTGCGCCATGTTGTTGCTGTTGATTTCAGCGTCGTGTTAAATGCTTGTGATTTCTGCTTGTAAAATACCTAGGCACTTTAATAATAAAAAAACGTTAATAAAATTACAATTTACGGTCTTTTTAAAATCCAGCTAACTTATTAAATGTCACCTCACAGTTTTACAAATATATATCTAACATTATCTGACAAATATGATTATTGTAAACTAATTCAGTGTACGTTTAACTCCAATTTGTATAAAAAGGGCCTACTGCATGTTCATTTCTCGCGATCGCGATCTGCATGCATGCTATCGACCATAGGTACAAAATTAACCAAGACAAAGGAAATTACCGAAACTGCAGTTAGGTATTCATTGATGCAAACAACTATTGTTTTCCTACAGATTTACATCACGATTTACTTCTGTGTAATCGTATTTTTTAATGTCTACAACGATGTCAGCTGACTCTGAAG
Source organism: Gigantopelta aegis (assembly GCF_016097555.1). Taxonomy (NCBI): domain Eukaryota; kingdom Metazoa; phylum Mollusca; class Gastropoda; order Neomphalida; family Peltospiridae; genus Gigantopelta; species Gigantopelta aegis. The sequence goes on from NC_054703.1 coordinate 2,558,153, forward strand.
CGTGACGTACATTTGCGCACCGAGAGCTTTCCTCAGTTCAGCCAACGAACGTTCTTCCTAACGTTCGCGAACTATTCGATTGGTGTCCGTCATGTCCATTTGGTTTAACGTGAAGCGCACAAACCAGTGTAGAGAACGTTTTGTTTTCGCTCGGTCTGGCCTAACTCAGCCCTTGGGATAGCCTACATGTCTTTCGGCCCTGAACTGGCATGTGTATTCAAATTGACATGCATTGTCGGTTTGTTTTTATTACTTTGGTTCAAAGACTTTACAAAATTAAAATAACAAGTTACAGATCTTCCAGACGTTGAATCACCGTCACATTGCTGTCATACATGTCGTTAAAATTAATAACCTTGATTATTAAAATAAACAAACATCATAAGGCATACGATTTTAGCAAATAACAATGTAGTTACGGTTTCGATATGGTAAATATATACCAGGATTAATGGTGACATGTTTTACTCAAGAATTTCACTTTCAAAGATGTTTATTCAATTAATAGGTATTTTCTTTGATTTGTCTTGATGCGTAATTCCCAAGCATACAGACATTATTACAACAAGCAGTTATCTGACGGATTAGTAGTAGCCAATCACCTGTACCACGTGACCAGCACAAGCCCGCCGACAATTAAAACGGTGCGATCAGTGGACCTCAAAGTGAACATCTAAAGAATTGCAGAGATACCAAATGGAAGTGTGATAATGTGTGGTGAATGACGTTACGGATCACAGCTCCATTGTTTTGTATACATGTTACAAATTAAGCCGACACGGTCCTGCAGTTAAGGCGCTTACCAGACATGAAGGTGCTTACTTGGCTGGCTAAGGGAGCACGGGCCGTGTCGGCTTATCGCTCTAGGGAAACCCCTGAATATATAGAGATTATTATATGAGCTTGTGTGTAGTATTGATTTTACGAAACAAGTGCAAGGATTTTTGTAAAGTAAAAAGTGAAGTTTGTTTTATTTAACGACGCCACTAGAGCACATTGATTTTTTTTATCTGATCATCGGCTATTGGACGTCAAACATATGGTCATTCTGACACTATATTTTAGAGGAAACCTGCTGTTGCCACATAGGCTACTCTTTTACGACAGGCAGCATGGGTTTTATTTGCGCTTCCCATAGGCAGGATAGCACAAACCATTGCCTTTGTTGAACCAGTTATGGATCACTGGTCGGTGCAAGTGGTTTACACCTACCCACTAAGCCTTGCGGAGCACTCACTCAGGGTTTGGAGTCGGTATCTGGATTAAAAATCCCATGCCTCGACTGGGATCCAAACCCAGTACCTACCAGCCTGTAGACCGATGGCCTAACCACGACGCCACCGAGGCCGGTAGGGCAATACATGAATCCTGACACGAGTTTCCACTGACAGGGATCGATCCTAGACTGATTGTGCATCAAATGAATGCTTTACCACTGAGCTACGTCCCACCCCCTTTGTATTTAATAATATATTTTTATGTAATTTTGCCATGGTTACATTATAGGGCTATGAAAATGTGTGAAATACAATGGCATGATTTGGCATGCATGTTCAGCACTGTAATTAAGATACATAATGATATTTCACTTTATTCCTTAGTCTTATTATCATCTAGTGTAAGTATCGGGTACTTCGAGTCCGGGTTGAGTTCGACCCTCAAGTACTAAAGTCCAATATTTTGGACTCGTGGAGGCCCTAGACTTAAGCAGTGAAAAAGGATATTTTGACTGGCCTCTCTGCCCAAGTCTGCGCGGCTTCACATTTGGGAAGACGCATTTCATCACCTTCCCAAAGTCTGCAGGACATAATGGCTTCAGAGTGTGACTCTCACAATACAGTCTGGAAAAGAGAAAAAGAAAGAAGTGTTTTATTTAACGACGCACTCAACACATTTTGTTATTTACGGTTATATGGCGTCATACATATGGTTAAGGACCACATATTTTGAGAGGAAACCCGCTGTCGCCATTACATGGGCTACTCTTCCGATTAGCAGCAAGGGATCTTTTATTTGCGCTTCCCACAGGCAGGATAGCACAAACCATAGCCTTTGTTGAACCAGTTATGGATCACTGGTCGGTGCAAGTGGTTTACACCTACCCATTGAGCCTTGCGGAGCACTCACTCAGGGTTTGGAGTCGGTATCTGGATTAAAAATCCTATGCCTCGACTGGGATCCGAACCCAGTACCTACCAGCCTGTAGACCGATGGCCTGCCACGACGCCACCGAGGCCGGTAGGAAAAGAGAAAAACAACTCTCTACAGGTTCAAGATAGAAAAACAATTTTAACAATACACCCAACACATTTTTTATTTATAGCCATGTGGCATCAGACGTATGGTTAGTCATAGAATATATAGCATCAGACATAAAGTTAAAGTTTGTAAAGGTTTTTTTGTTCAACAACACCGCTAGAGCACACTGATTAATTAATCATCGGCTATTGGATGTCAAACATTTGGTAATTCTGACACGTAGTCATCAGAAGAAACCCACTACATCTTTTTCTAATGCAGCAAGGGATCTTTTATATGCACCATCCCACAGACAGGATAGCACATATCACAACCTTTGATATACCAGTCATGGTGCACTGGCTGGAGTGAGAAATAGCCCAATGGGCCCACCGACGGAGATCAATCAGAGACCGACCGCGCAGCAAGCGAGAGCTTTACCACTGGGCTTCGTCCCGCCCCTTTCTTAAACGATACACTCAACACATTTTTATTTATAGCTATATGGCCCAGACCGAGGTTTCAAAGTGTAAAAATAAACAATAAGTTAATTTATCCTATAACTGACCCTTGATATCCATGTCATAAACCCATGTGATAATTTAGTGTATTAACTCGGTTAACAATGGTATGCAAATTTGTAAAGTCTCTAGGTAATGTGTTGCTGTGGATGGGTCATTTGTTTACAAGCCAACAAGACCTTTACACCTGAGCATACCTGTAGTCATCAAAGACTGAATTCTCAGTCTTGCACAGTGTAGAAAATAAACTTTTGCCACCTACCTGTAGTCATCAAAGACTGAATTCTCAGTCTTGCAGTGTAGAAAATAAACATTTGCCACCTACCTGTAATCATCAAAGACTTCGTGTTTAGGGACACAGATCTCCGCATCCTCCTCCAGACTGACTTCGGCGTTGCCAGGTGAAAATAAAATTTGCCACCTACCTGTAATCATCAAAGACTTCGTGTTTAGGGACACAGATCTCCGCATCCTCCTCCAGATGACTTCGGATCCAGGTGAAAGCCTGGGCTTGCTCAATACGGTTTGAAGAGTGAAGAAACGATGTCGGAGTCCTAAACATAAAATATTTCACTCAGTACATTTTAATCTAGAACTATTTGAGAGAGAGAGAGAGAGAGAGAGAGAGAGAGAGAGAGAGAGAGAGAGAGAGAGAGAGAGAGAGAGAGAGAGAGAGAGAGAGAGAGAGACAGACAGACAGAGACAGAGTTAGTAGCTGATATATGCAGTATACACCAGACATTGAAACACATATAGGGTACAATTAAAAAACAAAAAGGTGTAATTTCTGCAAAAATAAGGATCTGATTGCCCCTGTTAAGGACTATGATTCTCATATTAATATTAAATGGTTTGATACACCATCAAGTTTTATTAGAAAATGTTAACTTCATCAGCAATGAGAACTGATTTGGTCTGAGGCAACCCCAAAAGCTGACAACTGAGAAAACAAAGGGAGATAACTGTCACTAACTCTTATAGGTATATTAAATACATTTAATATCAAAATTAATACAAGTTTCAATAGAAAATGTTAACTTTATTTGCAGTGAGAACTGATTTGGTCCAAGGCAACCACAAAAGCTGACAACTGAGAAAACAAAGGGAGATAACTGTCACTGACTCTTATAGGTATATTACATACATTTAATATCAAAGTTAATACAAGTTTCAATAGAAAATGTTAACTTTATTTGCAATGAGAACTGATTTGGTCCAAAGCAACCACAAAAGCTGACAACTGAGAAAAAAAAGGGAGATAACTGTCACTAACTCTTATAGGTATATTAAATACATTTAATATCAAAGTTAATACAAGTTTCAATAGAAAATGTTAACTTTATTAGCAATGAGAACTGATTTGGTCCAAGGCAACCACAAAAGCTGACAACTGAGAAAACAAAGGGAGATAACTGTCACTAACTCTTATAGGTATATTAAATACATTTAATATCAAAGCTAATACAAGTTTCAATAGAAAATGTTAACTTTATTAGCAATGAGAACTGATTTGGTCCAAGGCAACTACAAAAGCTGATGATTGGGAAAACAAAGGGAGATAACTGTCACTGACTGTCTGGTCTGGTCTTCCGAGGTCGTTCCAGTTGGTAGTTTCAAGTACAGCAGGAGTTTCTCCACATCAGACAGACTGTTGACTTCACCCTGTAACATAACAACAACAATCTGGTTATTTCCTTTGTTGCTTAGTATATAAATTATAAATGTAATCATGACTCAGAGAATTATATACAAAATCCACTTGCCATTGGATCAGTGATTTTTAAAATTTACTAACCATGATTAAAAATCCACCTGCTTGAAATAAATATAATTTTATTAATAGTTATAATCAGATATGTCACCTAAAGAGGGAGATGGAGCTTAAAAATGCTAACATTGGGGGGTTGGAGTGGGGCAAGATATTCATATAAAATTTACAACAGACTTTTTCTAGCCCAATACTAAATTAGTAAATATCACTATTATAATCTAGAAGCCCTTGTAATGGTAAGTACTTCTACCAGTCTTGACTTCAGTTAAATAGCAATTGGTAACATTCAGCCTATATTTTTGATAGTATCCATAAAAGGATTTCTGACAATTTTTGATGTTTGTGGTAAAATGGCAATGCCCAGTAATAACTATTAACATAAACAATATCAGTTGACATATTTCGAAGACACAATAAATTTAGGCTAAGAAATTTAAACATTATAAACCAGATTAATACGACATGTTTTTGTGTGAATATGCATCTGTAGCACACATTCGTAACGAGTAAATTTTGCAAATGGCTGTTGGTATATGTAACAACAAACAATTTAAATACAAATTAAAAACTAATCAGTGTAAATGTTATTAAAATGTAGCTGATTTAAACATACTTTTATTATCCAAGTTCTAAAGGCTGCTTTGGATACATATTAACAGCCATTAGCTACTTTGGCAAAAGGCGGGGTGAGACCCGATACACTGACCTGTATTAAGAAGCCATCCGTCTTAAAAAAGCAATTTTTTTAATACTCCAGCCCTCTAAGAATTTAAAGTTTGCGTGACCCAAATATGTGCTGCACAATTATATTTCAGGCAACCCATTTCATTCTGCAAACCCGTTACAAATATATTTTTATGTGAACATTGACAAATGATAGTGGAAAATATTTTTAATGTTTTTGTGTTTTTGTTTGGCGAGAACAAAAAATGGGTTACACAAAACTAGATTTGTGCCAATGATATGCGAGCGAAACGATCGTTCACACAATTTTCAGAGACCTAGACATCCTTTGGTAGACAGCAGAGAACATATATAACATTTAGTGAAATATCTTAAAATATCAGGGAAATAAAAGTGTTATCAGTCACTCAGTGACGATAACACATTTTAGAGTGAAAATTTCACTATTTCACTCTAAAATGTGTTATCGTCACTGTAAAAAGTGTTACCTTCACTGTAAGAAAGCCGGAACTATTTTGCTGCTGGCATTTTAAAAATAAAGGTGAATTGCCAAAAGTTATATAATAAATAGAAAATTTCATGTTTTTTGTCAAATATGATTTATATCTCATCTCGTGAAGTTTGCAATCATACCACTCGTGAGATATGATTGCAAATTTCACTCGATGAGATATAAATTATATTTGACAAAAAACCATGAAATATCTTCTATATCTTACTCACCACAATTCTGGCAATCCTCTCCTTGCCATCAGAGCTGAAAACAAAAGAGAAAACATTAATTAATTCTAATTTATTATTATACCTTGCATGTACAAGTGAATCAGATATGAAATGAAAACTTTCTGGAAATAGCAGAGATCCTGATATCAAGTAATCATCTACTGCACTGATAACATCACTAGAGCACATTGATTAATTAACCATCATCGGCTGTTGGATGTCACACATTTGGTACATGCAAGTCAGACATATAGTCCTAGGGAGGAGACCCACTACATTTTTCCATTAATGGCAAGGGATCTGTATATGCACTTTCCCACAGACAGGAAAGCACATACCACAGCCTTTGACCAGTTGTGGTACACTGGTTTGAACATGAAAAAACCCATTCAGTTGAATGAATCCACAGAGGTGGTTCGATCCTGTGACGGAAGCACCTCAGGCCTGTAATTATATGTAATTACATGCATGTAAGTGAAAAATAGGCTTTGTAAATGCGGTACATAGTCAATCTTCAGAGAAAACTACTTGCAGGTTTCTGCCAGAGGGTAAAATGGGTATAGCGCCATACCCATTTTTTTTTGCGGATTTGTTTTTTTTACGTTAACCTTTCGACAAAATTAATTACTTATATCATTACTGTATAATTTTTTCAACTCTAACACTAAACTTAACCCATTTTCTTTTTAAAGTTTGTTTTGCTTAATGACACCACTAGAGCACATTGATTTATTAATCATCAGCTAATGAATGTCAAACACATGATAATTTTTACATATATAGTCTTAGAGAGGAAACCAACTACATTTTTCCATTAGTAGCAAAGCATCTTTTATATGAACCCTCTCACAGACAGGGTAGCACATACCACGGCCTTTCGTATACCAGTTGTGTTAACAAACCAATGTGGTCTTTATTTCACAGGAAACTAGCTACATGTGATTAACACTAGGTCATCCACAAAAAACAAACAAACAAAAAAACATTTAATATATCACTCAACCCACTACTTTAGTGGACAGTTCATGCACTTTTATTTTAATAGGAAAAATGTTATTTTTAGTTGACCCGACACAAGGCATCTTCCACTTGATAATTTCAATACCGCGGTTAATGTCAAGATGAAGGACAGCTGACAAATGGCTTGATTTATGGGAGCTACATGTCACTAGAATGGAGTGTAACCTACATGTACATACAACAGAAAAAAAAGCGAATAGGTTTATATACATATTTGTATTTATTAAATTTTCATGATAAAATTAATTTGGTAACTAGTCTATCAAAATGGGTCTAATAACTAAGAGACACACAAAGTAACATGAATGAATATCTAACGACACCCCAGCACGAAAAATGCATCGGCCATTGGATGTCAAACACAAAGTATGTAATATGAATGAATGAATGAATGAATGAATAATGACCCCAGCACGAAAAATGTATCTGCTATTGGGTGTCAAACACAAAGTATAATCTACATGCATGTATGATGAACAACAGAAAAAGGTAAATATTTGTATACATCTATTTATTTTTTCATGCTAAAATTAATTTGGTAATTGGTCTATCAAAATGGGTCTAATAACTGTAATAGATACACAAAGTAATGGGATGCAAACTTGCATGAGCACAGTTCACATAATCAGGGCTAAAACTTATCGCTGGCACTGATGACAATTGCCATCATTGAGATATAAATTGTTGTAGTTAGAGAGCATCACCAGCGGCACTCTTGTGCCGAAGTGCCATCGGTGAAGCTCCTCATTTCATTTCAACTTATTTCCGTGCTTATATCCAATTAAGGTTGAAGCATGTTGTCCTGGGCACACACCTCAGCTATATGGGATATCTGTCCAGGACAGTAGGTTAGTTGTTAGTGGTTAGTGAGAGAGAAGAGGATGTAGTGGTCTTACACCTACCCACTGAGTCGTTAAAACTTGCTCTGGGTGGGAGCTGGTACCAGGCTGCGAACCATGTACCTACCAGCCGTATGTTCGATGATGTAACCATGACACCACTGAGGCTCCTCAACGATGGTAACATGTACATTATATGCCAATATTTAACATTTGCACATTTGAAATAAGTTTACATACAGCAAAATAGCATTTCAGTGATGCTTATTTGCTTAAAATTTCACTTTTTTTTTTTTTTTAATTGCCATGTTCTCATGGGTTTTGTTTTCATTATTATATTTGATTTGCAGAAAGTACTGTATGTTGCATTTTTGTCTCTCTACTATAGTGAATAGTTGACATAATCCATTCAGAACAATTGTCAATAATTTTGAGTGTTTTAATTAAGGATTAGTTGATTAGAAAATTTATATTTGACAAACTGTTCACCAGGGCTTCTATAATTTTTACAAAATCCACTAGCCATGGGATCAGTGATTTGTGTTTATGTTGTCAGCCAAAAACAGTTTGGTACCACTTCCAACAGCCGATGATTAATTAATCAATGTGCTCTAGTGGTGTCACTAAACAAAACAAACAAATAAACTGTCACAAGTGCTATGTCACGTTCATTTTCTATGGTGATTATTTTCTCATGTTCAGCTTTTTGCTATATTATGTTCAGGTCTTGTTGTCATTGATGTGCCAAATTCTGTTGTGTATGCTATATATCATGTTCTGGTCCTAAATTCTCTTGTGTATGTTATATATCATGTTCTGGTCCTGTTGTGTGAGCTATACAATGTTCATGTCCTGTTGTGTGTGTTGTGTCATGTTTACTTTCAACATTCTGTTGCAACTATATGTTAACTGTAAAGTTAATCAAAATTCATAAATCTTGCCATCGTTTATGTTGAGGTCACATTCACTTTATTCGCCTTTTAACCTTACGTCTGATTACACTGTCTTTTCTTACTGGACTTTGTCCTGGATAACTTACAATTGCGTTTGTTTGTGCAATATTGTTAATCCATAATGCCCACATGTAGGGCAATCCTGTAGATCTTCAAAGGCAGCTGAAAGACGGAACTTGATCACCATAACATATAAATCAGTGTGATTATGCTTGCACTTGGTGGTATATGCCACATACAACATTATTATGAATTAAAATTGTATCTACAGATACAAATTACACATTGGAAACTTTGCTTCAATTAATTGTCCCTGCTTAATTAATAATTTGTTATGCTGTATTACTGTTAAGGGAATGAAAAAAAAGGTGCAGTTTATAAAAAAAAAGAAATGTATTATTTAACAATGCACTCAACACATTTTATTTATGGTTATATGGCATCAGACATAAGGAAGGACCACACAGATATTGAGAGTGGAAACCTGGTGTCGCCACTGCATAGGCTACTCTTTTCGATTTGCAGCAAGGCTTCTTTTATATGCACCATCCCACAGGCAGGGTAGTACATACCACAGCCTTTGATATACCAGTCGTGGTGCACTGGCTGGAATATGAAATAGCCCAATGTGGTGCTGCCATATGCAAGGCAGTTACTGTAAAATTCATAAATAAAGTGCACCATTTTTTAAACCGCACCTTGCAATTTACAGTAAAAACGTAGCGGCTTATAGGCCAAAAAATATGCTACATTCTATATTTGATAACTTTGTAATTTAGATGCTGGGATTCTAGATTACAGTAGCCCCACTCACATGGCTAGTGATATTCACTGTTGGGCTAGTAAATAACAACTATTGTCATGCCCGACGGCTAGTGAATATTTTGGGTTAAATGTTGCAGTTAAGTCTGTTTTGTAAATATGAATATCCTGCCCCCATCCCACCCACCACCCCCCCCCCCCCCCCCCCCCCCCCCAATGTTAGTGTTTTTAAGTTCTATCTAGTATCTCCCTCTTTAGGTGACGTATTTGATTATTACTAATATTATTTAGTAAAACTCTATTAACTTAAAAGAAAGTAGGGCTAGTGAATTTTTAATCGTGGCTAGTAAAAAAAAAAAAAATCACTGATCCCATGGCTAGTGAATTTTATAAAAATTCTATAAGCCCTGTTAGATGTAAATGAATCAGTTCAATTGACAAGTAATAAAATGTATTGTTGTGGTCTGGCTCAAGAATTAACGAATGCTCACCCACCCACATAGTATTGTAAACTAAAGTTTGTTTTATTTAACGACGCCACTAGAGCACATTGATTTTTTATCTTATCATCGGCTACTGGACGTCAAGCATATGGTCATTCTGACACTGTTTTTTTAGAGGAAACCTGCTGTCACCACATAGGCTACTCTTTTATGACAGGCAGCAAGGTATCTTTTATTTGTGCTTCCCACAGGCAGAATAGCACAAACCATGGCCTTTGTTGAACCAGTTATGGATCACTGGTCGGTGCAAGTGGTTTACACCTACCCACTAAACCTTGCGGAGCACTCACTCAGGGTTTGGAGTCGGTATGTGCATTAAAAATCCCATGCCTCGACTGGGATCCGAACCCAGTACCTACCAGCCTGTAGACCGATGGCCTAACCACGACGCCACAGAGGCCGGTACATAGTCTGGTAGTCAGCCTCTTAAATGTGGATCAGATCTACTCAAAATTACTCACCCAGAGGACTAGCATATTTTAAATTCTACTCACCCCCAGTGATTTCCTCTCGCCGTGTGCAAGCATTAGTTTCTACCCCTGATTTAGCAAAGCACTAACAATATATCTAACGAACACAAAATAGATAAAAAGAAGAGAGAGATGAGGGCATTGTGTATTGAATTTAATTTTATTTAGTTGAAATTAGCAGATGAAACTTAACTCGGGCATGCATTTAAAACCGATTATACCTAAAATACTGTTCATATAAAATACTGTATTGATGTAAATTAAAAAAAAAAAACTCTTACCAAACCTGAAATTTCAATACCACCCAGTTTAGTGCAGGGCGCTCATTAAGTCAATACATTTTTTAATGTGCAGGGCGAGTTGCTTCCCTCTATTTAGCAAATTTAGAATGGCAGGGAATTTTTTTTATGTTGTTGGAAGATTTATTTTGTTAATAATGATCAAAGTACTTCAATCAGGATTTAGTGAGTATGGTAGGTTGTAAATTTTTGGTTTGTGTGTCCATTTGTTGCACTATTTTGGTTGAAAAACGGTTGAAACATGGTGCCACAAGTTCTGTATATAGATGTAACAATATCCGGACGTAGAAAAAACCCCACTTACCAGTGATGTCATTAAAAATAAAAATAGCAGGTGAAAATCTAATTATAGGTAGCCATTAATCAACAAAAAGTCGACAAGCATTGTTTATTGGAAGTTCGATACCTGGCGACAATTGATTCAATAACCGGCGAAAAATCGCCGGGTATTAATGACATCCATGCTTTCTACGTCCCTTCGGACTACACCCAGCTCTAACAAACCACATATGTATATCATTTAATGCCTAGGTGCCACTTCAGATACCTGTACAACCGTGTCCGGTGTATCAGAGCATCCGGTGATAGCACACTTGGTATTTTGCTTAAGTATGTATACTTAGGAAGTTGTCATGTTGTCGGTGTTTTTAACGAATTAAAGTTCAATTCCTTTTTCAATGGTTAATCAAGTATCAACATATTTATTGTTAAAGGTGCAAAAAATATATATCGGAATTATCAATTATTATATCATAATTTCAAAACAAATCATTCACCTGTTTTTGTGTATATAAACACGAAGTCGGTCAGCCTTACTGATATTAAGAATGTAAAAACCAGTCTAAAAACACCTTTCCCGCATTTTTTAAATTATAGTAAACAGTATAAATGTAATTATTTTCGTTCGGTAATTTATATTTAAACTGAAATGCAAACAAAACAAAAGTTTACACTTTAAATGACAGTCATTCCAGTTCAAATTGTTATAAAAAATAAAAGCGAAATAAGATCCACGTGTGTGCACAATCTACCCGAGAAAAATAAAATTCATGTAGGCATCTTAGCCATGCATGACAATGAACATGTATGCATCTGCAGTACTGTGCCACTCAAGAAAACGATTCCGAAACTGATCATGAGATGGGTCATGTGTGATCGTTCATTTTCATAGTAATATTTTTAACAAGACAAAACAAAAAAGTACTAAAATAATTCTGGGACAATAGTGTAGCATTTATGGGCTAAAAGTGAGGTCATGGGCGGTCTATAAATAGTGGGGTCAACGATCCACATCTACTGCGCCGAATCACCGGATATGCAAATCGTTTTGGATACAAGGGGGTGTCTATATTTATGCACCATTTTAAAATGTTTATTTACTACAAACATAAAACAATTTGTATCATGGATGGACCAGTTTCGGTGAGCATAAGCATTCGATTCTAAATCATATCAATATTTATACACAGACAGTTGTTATTTAAATAGCTACCTTTTTATTAGTATTTCTACGTTTCATATGAGCATTAAACTGGTCGCTATGTAGCAAAGATCACTGCACGTGCGTCAAAAACTGTAGCATGCATCAGCAGTGAGTGAAACGTTTAGTTGTATAGCTTACTCCCAAAACTTTCCAACACAAAACTTTTCAGTGTTTTATCAAAACATGTATCAGGGCTCGAACTTAACGGCAGTAACGACGACAATTGCCGTCGGTGACATATAAACTGCTGTCGGTTGAGGGTGTCACTGACGACACTTTTCTGCCGCCGAATAAAAATTACTGCCATCGGTAAAGCTCCTCACTGACGGCAAATTGTATAAACATTATCTGCCAGTATTTAGTACGACCGTTTGGGTCCTTGGTGGAGTTAATGGGCGTTTAGTTAGTACCAAGCGATGGAACTACATCAGGGGCGTAGCGTTAGCTGGATCGGGGGGGAGGGGGGGTTCGAATATGAACCAAGTGGATCTTTTCTATTTTGGTTTTGCACCACCAGAAACTCCATATGTATAAACCTGTATGTTTTAATTCTGAAAGCGGACCATTTGCTTCAGCAAGGGGTGGGTGTGTATGTGTGTGTCGTCCGAACCCACACAGCCTACGCCCCTGTACATTTAGTCATGCGCATACTCTGTGTTGTGTAATATACATTCTCACTGCATTTTGCCTCCTCGCTTGCGTATTATGCCGCCTTTTTTCACGTTTGGCAGCCCCATTTGTGTTTCTGACCCTCTTTATTTTTTGGCATCCTGTCATAACTTACAGCAACCAGCTCCGCTATTTCAAAATGCACTTTTCCTTAAAAAACATTGATCAGTCTGCACACTGGACACCAAAGGAAACAAGCCGAGTCGTGTACGAAAGAGCACCTGACGAAAAATGTCAGTAGCTTAAGGCAGTTACCGTAATGTAATTTAGCATTATTTTTTTAACAGCGTCTGTTGTGTCCAATACCAGTATCCACTTGTATGTTTGATACACACAATAACAGTTATATTTTATTTTAGCAATGAAAACATTTTATTTTTATCGTTTCGGCAATCTCCGAGTGAAACAAAACTACCCATTTGGTGCCAAAGTTGTCACGTGATCAGAACGGTCATTCTGTATTCTGTGTCCGTCAATTTGTGTCTGATATTTTAACCTCAATTGCAGATTTAACTGGTCATAACTGATGATTTTTACTTACTGTCATTTGTTTATTCAGCAATTCCTTATAAAATATTAGAAACAGATAAATTTATTTATTTTATTTCAGCGAGAACACTGTATACAATTTAATGTCATCGACAGAACAATTTTCATGTCATATTCACAGAAGACTTGGGCAACTTGTCTCAGAAACATCAGGTTCCGTTAAATGTTAGCTTATTCTAGTAGTCCATGATTCCATTTATAATAAATTCTTGTTTATTGAAGTTTATTGACATACACTGAAGAGATTTGACTACATGTACATACAGAAAAATAATCTTTCAGTCATGTTTAATTGCTGCAAAAGCCAGTTTTAAAAAAATTGCCGTGGGCATACTCAAAATTGCCGTCGGTGGGGCCTTTCACCAACGGCAATTTGTTTTTCTAGTTGTTGTGGGTGATAAATTCTTAAGTTCAAGCCCTGATGTATGTTGTTCAACAAAACATGTACTTATAATAGTTTATAGTGTTCACAAAGAAAATGGTCCTTGAATGCTTATGCGTGCCCATACACTAGACAGCACTGTATTATAAATATATGCAAAAAAGTAGACAGACATCTGGTCTTCACAATTGTAATTTACATAGTTTATTAGTGACATCTGGCATGATTTGCTATGTGACTGAAAATTGTGAAATACCTGTAATATTGAATGTTTGATTTGTGTAGCCATCTCCAAGGCTTACATAGCTAATCATAATGGGATACTGAACTGGTAGAACCTTGAATATTTATCACTGTGCCAAAATCAGCTGTTAAACAAAGGGAAATAAATCTTGCACAACAAAAATATAATTTTCTACAAGAAAAAAAAAAAAAAAGTACCATGATACATAGTGAATCATCCACTAATGCCTTCGTTAAATATACCCCATACCTGACGGACGATTCCAAGCCATCTTTGATGTGACTGAATCGAGATTCACTTTGTTGTGGCAAAGTTTGTTTGGTGGTTTTTCCCGCAAAATCGCCGTCTGCAGTCGCTTCCCCATTGTAAACATTGGTCGAGTCCTTTTCGCTATTCCGATCTGCCGACCCGTCTCGACCTTCGCCTTTCGTCCATTCTGCTTGATTGTTGTTCACTACATCGTTATTGAGGTCTGGAATTTCCGAAAGAACCTGATACATACTAGATCAGGAGAATTTTCGTTTGACATAAACCCTAAACAAAGCACATCCACATGTCGACATTTTGGATTTGTGTAAATGGTATTTTGTTTTTCGGCGCATGCGCGCAGACGTATACTATTTGTTATGTGACAAGTGCTCGTTTTTGGTTCCCCTCGAAAACCCGTTAGATTCCGTAACTAACGGTTAATTGGATTATCATGCATCTGACTATCCGTTAAAGTTCTGCATAGTCGATGGGGTTAATTAAATATTATTAACATGTTATCATAGTTTCATATGATCAATTAAACTCCAGGACACCGTTTTACAAAGCGATCTTAGCGTTAAGGTCACAAGTAGGCCTACCTGAGGTAGTTGGACTCAGGCCCGTAGGAACCGGGGGACCGGGAAAGAGGGGGGGGGGGGGGGTGGCACTTGTGAGTTTTTTTTGTTTGTTTTTACACAGTAATGTTTGCCATTGTAACCAAAATCTGATATAGAGTTTGTATCCGATCCGTCAGTGCCCCCCCCCAGTCGTTCCTACGGGTCTGACACTATGTATGTATGTATGATTTTATAAATTTTAATAGTTAAAAAAGGGTTTGATTGGAGGCCATGGCCCCCGTACTACCCCCTCCCCCTACGCCACTGGGTAGTTGTGCACTTAACCTTAGCGCTGTAAGATTACTTCGTAATACGGGGCCCAGATGTGGTTGAAAGATGCCGGCAATGGGTGTGGGGAAGGGCGGGGTTTCATTTTAAGTTGGGAGGGTCAAGCGCCATCAGCTTTTTTTCCAAGCTTCCGTCAGCTATACTTAGAGCCGCTCAATTGAAGAACAGCCGCATAAGCATAACCCCCCCCCCCCCCCCCCCCCACAGTGCTGGAGAAAAATATCAAATTCGGGCAAAAATTATACAGATATTCGGGCAAAATGTGCTAATCTGAGACCGTTTGATCATATATTTTTATCATTCTACCCTTAAAATTAGTTGTAATCCATGTAAAAATGCGTAGTGAATCGTTTGCAACCCAATATAGCTGTTTGTATGGTAATGCACACACACACACACATACACTTTTCCCAATTATTGTGCTCAGAAGGCTAAAAATGCCTTATTTGAACACCTGGGAGTTTTTTTAAAAATCTGGTGATCGTAACCGACCCCGACCTCCTGCCCCGGGCGGTGAAAAGTTTAGGCCCTCAAATTTCCGTCCCCGGGGCCTTCGCACTGACAGCGGGCAAACACACTTTTAATTTCTAGTTTCTCTAACAAGATGTTTTTCAGGGAAAATGTAATGTAAAATGTAGGGCGCCTCGTAGGGTCTCTATGAGTACTCGGGCACGGGTCGAGTCTAGCAAGACCCACGGTGGAATATAATGATCAACCAGGGTTTCTGCCAGAGGGTAAAATGGGTGTGGCGCCATACCCAGATTTTTTGGCAGATTTTTTTTTTTTAAAGTTAACCTTTTGACAAAATTAATTACTCTTATCATTAATGTATTATTTTCTTAACCCTAACCCTAAACGTGACCCATTTTCTTTCTGGGGGAGGCCTCTCATACCAATGCCACACCCAAAAATTTCTTTCTGGCAGAAACACTGTCAACGTACAATGGACAAAGTAGGACACCAATTTCATCAGTAAATAATCAACGATATAATTTACACAATTATTATATGACCATGCGCTAGTTTCTCTTTTTAAATTGCATAATGCTATTTTAGTTTATTCCTTAATCTCAGTATCATCCAGACCGGCCTCGGTGGCATCGTGGTTTGGCCATCGGTTTACAGGCTGGTAGGTACTGAATTCGGATCCCAGTCGAGGCATAGGATTTTTAATCCAGATACCGACTTCAAACCCTGAGTGAGTGCTCCGCAAGGCTCAATGGGTATGTGTAAACCACTTGCACCGACCAGTGATCCATAACTGGTTCAACAAAAGCCATGGTTTGTGCTATCCTGCCTGTGGGAAGCGCAAATAAAAGATCCCTTGCTGCTAATCGGAAAGAGTAGCCCATGTAGTGGCGACAGCGGGTTTCCTCTCAAAATATGTGTGGTCCTTAACCATATGTCTGACGCCATATAACCGTAAATAAAATGTGTTGAGTGCGTCGTTAAATAAAACATTTCTTTCTTTCTTTCAATATCATCCAGGGTCGGGTACTCGGGTCCAGGTTTGAGGCTCTAGATCTGTGTCACTATAATACTTTTATTATTTAAAGGCGCATAAAATAGTGGTGCGCTGGGGTGGGGTGGGGTGGGGGGGGGCTAGATTGGTGCGAATGAAGCTGGGGGGGGGGGGGTGTCAAGGCGTGCTCTCCCGGAAAAAAATATTGAAAAAAACGAAAACAAAATTCGCTTATGACAGGGAAAGAATTCCACCCCTCCCCCAATATATTTTATACCGATTACGTGTTAATATAATTTAAATAATTTCTATATCGGGATCTCCTATTTTATGAATTTACTCGATGTGCGAGGCGTTCAACATTTCACATGGTATGGGCATGGGCCATTTTTGGCGTGCTTCTATCAGAACACTGTTCAAGCACGTCTGTCGTAAGCATCCAAGACAGGGAAGCACCTCACATAGGCTACTTAAATAAATATAACTGGGGTTTTTTTTATATTAAGGGGATGTCTGATAAACCAACATATCTCGCCATATACCTATGCCGTGGCAAGTTCATGTATAGTTCAAGGCCCCTTTCCACAAAGCGATCTTAGCGCTAAGATCACCTTAAAGGGACGTACCCTAGTTTTTAAACACCAAGGCATATTTTTCACCTAGACCCTAGTTTCAACCTGTAAAAATGGACACTAAGTTTGGAGTGATACAAAAGTCTGTGACGTTGAAATGCGACTAAAACGCTACTCCATAACCAGTACTTATCAGACGCACGTGCGTTTTTAAAACTGTGAAAAATGCATTATGTGGTATTAGAAACACCAGGATGACCAGAAACACTTCGGTTGTACGGAAATGGATAATCTAAACAATAAAATATAAGTACTGTTTGATTTCAGTGATCATAAACGGCTCTAATAGTGGAAAAAACGAGTGTATGTCCCTTTAAGTGCATATGTTAGCTGTGCAGTTACGGTGATCTTAGGGCTAAGATCGCTTCGTGGAACGGGGCCCTGTTGTGTTTGTAGGCCCATTTTGAATTATTCACGACGGCGAGACGTAGCCCAGTGGTAAAGCGCTCGCCCGATTTGCAGTCGGTCTAGTATTGATCTCCGCCGGTGGGCCCATTGGACTATTTCTCAGTCCAGCCAGTGCACCGCAATTGATATATCAAAGGCCGTGATATGTGCTATCCCGCCTGTTGGATGGTGAATATAAAAAGATCCTTTGCAACTACATGTATTGGAAAAAAGTAGAGGTTTTCTCGCTGAATTACCAAATAAGCCGATTATTTATAAAATCAATGTGCTCTAGTGGTGTCGTTAAACAAAACAGACTTTATAACTTTTCATAAAATATATGAACCAACATATATTTTCTCAGAAAGATCATTTTATAACATCAGTTTCAGTACATACAGATAATACCCCCCACCCCCCACCCAGTCATCCACCCAAACCCAACCCACACCCACGATTGAATTTATGATGGAAAATAATGTTATTTGTGCTGTTTGTGTTATTAAGAACATTGCTGATCACTCCAAAGAAGCTGTTGGTTTGTTTGTTTGTTTGTTTGTTTTGTTTTTTAAGTGCTCAAACGATTTATATTGGAATTTTAATGAATATTTCTCTATGTATGGGGTATTTCAAGCTTTGATTGTAAAACGGTTTCATCGGTGACAGTACATTCTTGTTATCTCATGTTGATTTACTCACTGTGGATCACTTTTAGATTCTGTATACAATTGTAAAGTATATAGTAAATGTTTATCTGTCCCGGGTTGGGCTTCTGGCTATCCAGATACAGTACCCGGAACAGACATGCTCGAAACCTTCGTGGTATATGAGCATGGCAAAATTCACACACACACACACACACACACACACACACACACACACGCACGCACGCACGCACGCACACGCACGCACGCACGCACGCACGCACGCACACAGAGAGTAAATGTTTTAAAAAGTCACTTTTTCCTTTAGTTCCAATGTATTTGAAACTCCGTTTTAGTAGAGAAAACATGAATTTGTGTGTCTGCTGTATGCCATTTTAAGCAACACAATTAAAATTCTCTTTGTTGCATTACTGAAAAGTTTAAAATTAAATATGGTTAATGGATATAAAACATGATTAATTCGACTACACACGGAAACAATTAAACGTCATAGTGATTGACACACCTATTCACTTTAAGGGGCGGGACGTAGCCTAGTGGTAAAGCGCTCGCTTGCTGCGCGGTATGTTTGGGATCGATCCCCGTCGGTGAGCCCATTGGGCTATTTCTCGTTCCAGCCAGTGCACCACGACTGGTATATCAAAGGCCGTAGTATGTGCTACCCTGTCTGTGGGACGGTGCATATAAAATATCCCTTTGATGCTGATCGATGCTAGACCGACTTCACATCAGCCGAGAGCTTTACCACAGGGCTACTTCCCGGCCCTTAAATAGAGGGAAGAAAGAAAGAAAGAAAGAAAGAAATGTTTTATTTAACGACGCACTCAACACATTTTATTTACGGTTATATGGCGTCAGACATATGGTTAAGGACCACACAGATTTTGAGAGGAAACCCGTTGTCGCCACTACATGGGCTACTCTTTACGATTAGCAGCAAGGGATCTTTTATTTGCGCTTCCCACAAGCAGGATAGCACAAACCATGGCCTTTGTTGAACCAGTTATGGATCACTGGTCAGTGCAAGTGGTTTACACCTACCCATTGAGCCTTGCGGAGCACTCACAAATGTAGCGGGTTTCCCCTTTAAGACTATATATCAAAATTACCAAATTGTTGGCATCAATGTGCTCTAGTGATGTTGTTAAACAAAACACTCTTCTTTTTTTTCTTGTTGATAACCACTGGCTGTTTCGGGGACACTTCGAAATTCGGGAGTGCGCACCCCCAATACCCTCTCCCTGGATTCGCGCCAAAAATATTAATAACAGCTAAATCCTCGACATATATTAGTATTACTACATGTAAGAGATATTTATGAATGTAATACATAACATTCTTACGTTTAATCTTTAATGTATTAAATTCAGGACAGTTTAACAATGTATCAAATCTTCGACAATAGCAGGGGGCATAACTCTTAATTTTCGAATAGCAAAAAAAAAAAAAAAAAAAATGTCATATGAAAAATATAATAACTGGTCCCCGGCATTCATTCTAGTTGTGCGCCATCTTTCGTGAAAAAGCCCAGACAAACACTGCAATGTTTGGTTTTCAAGAAATTGTTCAAACAGTACTGGCAGGTAACGAACGTTCTCCATTTTTCTTGTAATATACCCTTCCGACGTATATCTCGACGAATAATACTTTTTTCAAAGTTGTCTTTCAACTCCGGGAAGACTGCGTCCCAGCTGTCAGTAGACCGAGCCCGGTTCGTTTGGCGGTCCGACATGTGTCAAGTAGAGTCTTTCGCAGAACAAAGCAACGTCTTTGTTTACATTATGGTTCCAATGCAGCCATTTGCAAAAATCTATCAAAGTAAATTTTAGCGCCGCGAGATCATCTCAGCTAATCGAATGCGTGCGACTAATGACATTTTACGATTGTAAAGAAATTTTTTGTTTAATTTTTTAACGTTGGCATCTTTTTAAATGACCGTTTTTAGCGGTGTGGACGCGTCCTGGGAGAGTTTTCGGACAGCGCGGCAAAGATCAAAGGATTTCGTTTGTGATGGTGTGCTGACCTCACGGCCCCTAGGCGGTTAGAGAACACAAATCAGTTAGTGCACTTATGTTTAATTAGTGAAGATATTGGATAATTGAAGTATATGTATTGCCTGTGGTATGTTTATTGTAGTTACAAGATACATGATGGTTTACACATTGTTTTACCATTTAACTTTGTGGTGTTGATTGTTTCAGTATAGGTTTATGTAGCCATATTAAAAATAATATTTTCTTTCAGGTGGGTCTATTGTGCTCCACCACAGTTAAATAAAATAAAGTATATAAATTAAAATAGATTAATACTAACCTGATTAAACATGACAAAATACATAACTTTTCACATGAACACCAAACACCATTTTAGTACCCCCTCCCAACACCACCCTAATTATATAAAAAATAAAAATAATTATATAATATATATACATATATGTAGGTTAATACTAAACAGATGACAAAATTCATAACTTCACTTGTATACCATTTTAGCTAGTATGTTTTATTATTATTAAATTGTTTTACATCACAACTTTGCAGGGGCGTAGCGTGATCTGGAACTGGGGGGTTTGAATATGAACCAAGTGGACCCTTTTTCTATTTTGTTTTTGCACCACTAGAAACTCCATATAAAACTATGTTTTAGTTCTGAAAGTGGACCATTTGCTTCAGCGGGGGATGAGGGAGTGGGGGGGGGGGCACCTGAACCCCCCCCCCCCAGCCTACGCCCCTGATTTGTCTAGAGTTTGTCCAGTTTGGTTGGACATAAAAAAAATGGAAATAACAAAAAGTGTTCTATTGTTCAGTTTCAGAATTTGTAAAACCACTCATCAATTGGTATATAAATAAAACAGCAATGATTTACCCATATATAATGAAGAATGTGTGCTGCTCTTGAAGTTTGAAATTCAAATTTCTTTCAAGATTAGTTTATTCAACTTAAAATATATTTGATTATTCTGTGATCACATACATGTAAGTCAGCATGTTTCTTTTTAAGTTTTAGTTTAAAATTTTATAAATTGCACACCGAGGTACTTTGGGATTTTGTTCATTGACATCCGTAATGGATGTTACTGCAGCAGTTACATTGAGAAAGAGCAGATCATTTTATTAAAATCAAGGTTTTCAGGAAACCAGTGTAGAAAAACGATGTGGTACAAATTTTGGCAAAGAAATATTAACCTTCCACTTTACTTTCTGTTCTCTTCAGGTCTACTTTGGTTCGTAGAAATTGGTTGACTTATGGCCAGAGTCTGGCTGCCAGACTGGTACCAATAACCCACAACGGGCCATAGGATTTTAAATTTCGTGGGAAACACTTTCTCGGTTCCGTGTCTGGTGATCATGGGAACTCGTCGGAAACTTTTTAGGTTCCGTGAAAACAAGTCGTAAGAACCCATTTTTAAAGGGACATTCCCGAGTTTGCTGCATTGTAAGATGTTTCCGACTAATAAACTATTTCTACGATTAAACTTACATATTAAATATATTTTCTTGTTTAAAATATCAGTGTCTGTATATTCAATGTGTTTCTGATCGTCTTAATATTTGTAAGAAGCCCAAACTGGATTTTGTCTTCTAATAATTTTGTACGTACGAAAAAACTTATTTTAGGAAATAAAATGAAATTTACGCTAGTACAAATATTAGAAGGATCAGAAACACGTTTAATATACAGCCACTGATATGTTGTGCAGGAAAATATATTTGATATGTAAATACAATCGTTAAAAAGTCTCTGTTAGTCGATAACATCTTAACAATTGCAGCAAACTCAGGAATTTCCCTTTAATACATTGATTTAATTTTAAAATATTATTATCGCAAAAATTTGTGCAAAGAGACATGTTTTCAAACTCAATATAAAGTTGATTTTCGACACGTCCTCTCATTATACACATGCTCTTCTGATTTTGACAGTTTTAAAATATTTTTTACAAAATTATATTTGAATTTAAATACTTTTTCTTGACCCCTATATTTAAGAGATACACAACAGGACCCATATTTTCGAAGCTCTTTTAGTGCCACGAAATAGTAAAACCATCGTAGGGTGTGACGTCACTACAGCGCACGCCATAGTAACGTCATAGCTTAGGATAATTTTACGATTTCGTAGGCTAAGATTGCTTCGAAAATATGGGCCCAGATAATTAGCGCTAGTTTGGTTCAAATGCGTGACGCATTTGATTGAGCGCATGTTCAAACTCTGATTCGGGTTTACTTGAACCGGAACACTGAGAAGTTTGGTTAACACAATAATCTAAATAGGGTCTCGTGATTGTGTCAAACATACTCTTCAATTGTGTGATATTAGAAACAAAATTAAAAAATAATTATATATAATTTATTTTTGTTGAATAGTCGTACTCGATATAATAATCACCTGTGGTAAACAAAATTCCGGTTCCGTGATTTTACCGACATGCTACCGGAAATGATCGTTACTGTAAAAATCCAATCTAATTAAAATTAGCTCCATTATTACATGTGGATCTAACACCAACCAGTTGGAGCTCATGTCCAGCAATCAAAACCTTACTTGCAGGAAGCGTCAGAACCAGACTATTTTTTGCATTATTATTTTTTGTTTATGAAGAGTTTAGATTATTAGATTTAATACATTTTTGGAAATATTTCATGCAAATCCTGATAGATTCAGATGTTTAACGCAGGCGCGAATAGAATTTCACGAACATTTTTATTCCTGTATCCTTCCTACGGGCCACTGGCCTCGGTGGTGGCATGGTTAGGCCATCGGTCTACAGGCTGGTAGGTACTGGGTTCAGATCCCAGTCGAGGCATGGGATTTTTAATCCAGATTCTGACTCCAAACCCTGAGTGAGTGCTCCGCAAGGCTCAATGGGCAGGTGTAAACCACTTGCACCAACCAGTGATCCATAACTGGTTCAACAAAGGCCATGGTTTGTGCTATCCTGCCTGTGGGAAGTGCAAATAAAAGATCCCTTGCTGCTACCGTATAACCGGAAATTTTCGTGGTCTTAATTTTTTGGTTTGGGGTAT
Organism: Gigantopelta aegis; assembly: GCF_016097555.1. NCBI lineage: Eukaryota > Metazoa > Mollusca > Gastropoda > Neomphalida > Peltospiridae > Gigantopelta > Gigantopelta aegis. Next base: position 2,581,593 of record NC_054703.1, read on the forward strand.
AAAAACATTTCAAGGTTTCTTATTTTTGTTGTTTGCCAAATAGCAAGTCTAGTTGCGAGAATACTTGCTATTGTTGATTAAAGTTTCACTTCGGTTGCCAGTTGTTCGATACTATCGATACAATAGAAGAGTTACCTGTAGCCTAATTGGCCACTGTGATACCCGATATGCTATTCGACAGACAACTGATCACAGTCTTTGATTTTGTGTAAAGCCAGTTACGACGTATGTGTGAACAAAGCACTTAAGGACACCATGAAGTCTAATTTTACCACATGGTATTCAAAGCGGGTTTCCCTGGCTATGAAACACGGCGAAGTTGTAACGGACATCAAGATCGAAATGCGTACTTCGGCGATAAAACCAATTCATGCAAGGTGGATTATGAAAGTTACGGCAGAATTAAAAATACGCCAGGAAATGTTGAAATCTGCATTCATCCACCCCAGAATCTCTGATGCAGTGCGGGCAGACATTGACAAAAACAATATACGAAATTTAAAAATATTTCATTATATTCTACAAACCGTGAGATTCACGCAATAACTTTTAAAAAATTCTAACTTGTTGTTTTGACTATACTATTCTCCGGTGGACTGCGCATGACAGGAAATAAAATGTTCCTGTAAATTGTCAGTGTGTTATGGTTTTCAAAATAAATATTTTAGTTAGAATTTGTTGATTTTTTCAAATATTTTTCGATGCTGACTACTTACCCTCGAAACCCACGAAAATAAAAATCCTCGAAAATTTCCGGTTATACGGTAATCGGAAAGAGTAGTCTATGTAGTGGCGACAGCAGGTTTCCTCTCAAAATCTGTGTGGTCCTTAACCATATGTCTGACGCCATATAACCCTGAAATAAAATGTGGTTGCAGTGTTCTCGCTGGGTGAAAATTAAAGGAGGGCGGCCGTGCAGCACCACACCCTTCAAAAAAAAAAGGGGGGTTATGTTACGGTAACCGTCGTAAATGTTTCGTCAGTTGCTTTTTCGTACACAACGTGGCTTGTTTCCTTTGATGTCTAGTGGGCAGACTGATCATTGTGGGGGTTTTTTGTGTGGAAAAAAGTGTGCATTTGGAAATAGCGGAGATAAGTGCTGGAAAATATAGTAGGGTGCTGGAAAATAAAGAGGGGCACAGAAAAATAAAGGAGGGAGGAGAACGTGAAAGGAGGCGGCAAAATGCAATAGCAGGGTGGGCCGCCCCGCTTAAATGGAGCAGCGAGAACACTGTTGAGTGCGTCGTTAAATAAAACATTTCTTTCTTTCTTTTTTCCTACAGGCCAATATTTTGGCAATTCTTTTAAGAGAATCTTAAAACAACTTTAGTGTTATTGTATATTTTAACATAATAACTTAAGACATTTTATAGAAATAACTTTTAATTCCTTTGGAAAATAATAATTTAAATGATTGAAAAAATAAATACAATTTTACTGACATTTTTAGCCTTTGAAATTTGTGCTATCCAGACAAATTTATTTAACTTTTATTTATTTTTTGGTCCCAAAAGCTTGTGATAAAATTGATATATGCAATTTTTTAAAATCATTATCAGTTATTTACTTTGTTATTAAATGTATTAAATTTCTGTTACAAGATGATCAGAATTTCGAGTCCTGCTTTTCGGTGTATTACAGAACAGACGTTCTACACTTTTTGTGTGTGACCTAACAGTAACTAAGTGCAGATAGACTGAAAAATGAAACATAGCAGTATAAAGTAATGATGTTCCAATGACTGCAAAATATTGCACAGTTACTTGCAAAAATTAATTTAGAAATTCAAAATGCAGGTAGTTATTTCAGTAACATGCAGCCATTGCATACATGTATGTATTCAGTGCATAAAATTTGGCATGCACGATTTTGTCGTTCGTCTATCAGTTATGTGAAACTAATATCAACATAAATTACGGATCTTTCATGCAAAAGCTGTAATCCTTGATAAAAAAAAGTATAAAAAGACGTGTTGGCTAATTTTATCTCTGTTTTGGGAAGAAAATATATGAATTTGTTTTTTTGGGTATTTATAATAGGAAATTTAATGGAGAAAAGCTACGAAAATTGTTCGTATTAGATTCTCGTTTGATTACCATGGCAGGGATGGGGCCCTGATATCACTACCTTAACAGTCATGTCATGACAAATGATTCTGTAAAATATTAGTAATATAGATGTATACAGTAATAATAGCATATTACAACAGTAAGTCAGGGAGTATTTTGTTTTCAAAATCTTGATAAGCGATATTTCTAGTCATTTATAAATTGATTAGCAACTACTGTTAAATGTTTTAAAATTGCGTAGTGAATTGTGATGTGATACTACACAAAAGGATCCCTGTAAGTACAGGCATGGATGCAGGATTTCTGAAAGGGGGGTGGGGGGGTTCCAAATGTTAGGACTTATCTCTCCTTTAAAAAAAAAAAGGGTGTCTGGACCCCCCTGGATCCACTACTGAAGTACTAATATACATGGATATATGAATGCATAAAAATTTGACGATAAATGGGGTTAACAGTGAAAAGTGGATATATAAAGAAAATGAGTTGGAGACGGAGAACAATTTGTTCAGCATTGCATCACAATTCTCTCTATGCAAGTTTCAGAGATTGATGAACAATTTTAAAACATTAAACAGTGTAGTCATTTTCAATTGACTAGAAATATTGCTAATCCAGATTTTGAAAACAAAATGTTCTCTGAAAGAATGGAAGAGAGGAATAGAAAGCGAGAGTTAAAGTTTGTTTTGTTTAACAACACTAGAACACATTAATTTATTAATTATAGGCTGTTGGATGTCAAATATTTGGTAATTTTGACATATAGTCTTAGAGAGGAAACCCTCTACATTTTCCCATTAGTAGCAAGGTATCTCTTTATATTCACCATCCCACAGACAGGATAGCATATACCACGGACCTTGATATACCAGTCATGGTGCACTAGCTGGAACGAGAAATAGCCCAATGGGTCCACTGACGGAGATTGATTATAGACCGACCGTGCATCAAATGAGTGCTTTTGACACCCAATAGCTGATGCATTTTTCGTGCTGGGGTGTTGTTAAGCATTCATTCATTCATTCAGGCGAGTGCTATACTACTGAGATATATCCCAATCCCGAGAAAAGAGAAAAAGAAAGGACAAAAGAGAATAACCTTAGAGGCAGTCATATGTATCCTGTGGCACTTTACTCTGACCTATATCAACTTACATGACTGACAGGCATTACTGTCAGTGTTGTTAAGTTTTAGCCCTGGGCATATTGTCACTGTTAGTGTTATACATTATCGGTGTTCATCACTATTTGTCTGTGACTAAGTTCTTCCAAATTGGAGCCTATGATATAACATTGTAAGTATACTCAGCGCAAGTAGAAACTTTACACTGCGTAAATTTGACTGCACAAATTAAATACAGGGTGCATGACTATAAAAATGCTATGTAAGGATGTCGATATCATTTGAGAAGCAACACAGATTGACACAAGTCGATGTGGGGATCAATTTATTGCGTATTACTGCCTGATGTCATGTGACCCCCCAAAACAATTTTCACATGATGAGATCGTGGCACGTTTTGAAGTCAATAACGCGTGTGATCGCCTTGCGCAGCCACCACAGCCGCACAACGTCTTCTCATAGACCGAAGAACTCCTCTGAAAACCCGTACCAGAAGTCGTCGCCATTGGTTGATCAGTGCCTGCCCAAGAGCTTGAAGGGTCTGCGGTGGGTTGACCTGCTGTATCAGTCTGCTTCCCAATTCATCCCAAATGTGTTCGATGGGATTCAGGTCTGGTGAACGGGACGACCAATCCATGACGTTGATACCAGCGTTTCGCAAGAAATTGCGCATCAAGATCGCTGTATGGGGTGTAGCGTTGTCTTGTTGAAATGTCAATCCTGGACCGTGTTGTTGCATGAACGGCAGCAGTTCCGGTGTCAGCACTTGATCACGGTATTGTGCGGCAATGAGGTTGCCCTGGACGACAGTCAATCGGGAACGGCCATGGGAACAAAATGAACCCCAAACCATTACGCTGCCGCCACCAAATCTGTCGACCTCCTGAACACAACACTGGGCATAGTGTTCTCGCAGTCTGCGCCACACCCGTACCCTGCCATCAGCAAACCTAAGTGTGAAACGTGACTCGTCACTAAAGACAACGTTATTCCAGCATCTCTGATTCCATCTAACATGTCGTCGGGTCTATTCCAGACGTTGACGACGGTGAAATGGCGTGAAAATGGGTCTTTTGTATGGTCTCCTAGCTCGCAGACCAGCAGTCCGTAGTCGATTCCTGATGGTGGATTGTGACACCCGACCCCTGAACAATTGTCTGCTTGTGGATGCGGCCGTCTCGAACCGATTACAGAGATGACGTAATCTGATTTGTCCATCCTCTCGGCGTGACATCACACGCGGATGTCCTGGCCTTGGACGATCCGCCACTACACCTGTCTGTTGCACACGGGTTCTGAGATTATGAATTGTCTGTCGGCTGCATCCTAGTGTGCGAGCAACTGCAGCAACGGATTGTCCTGCGTGTAGCCTACCCACAGCACGCTCACGTTCTGCATTTGTGAGGCGTGGCATTCAGTCAAAAATTTGTCACCAGAAATTTTAATGTGTTTTCCTATTAAACAATACGTGTGTGAATTGATTTGAAGGCATATGCGTTCACTGTGTTGATCACGTGACCCTGTGCACGTGTTTGTCAGGTTTTGCGCAGAAAAGCAATATGTGCGTTTTCACTCCGCCCCGTCCATGCAGTATCATCGGGAAGACCTTTATCATCCATTATGTAACGCAAATTTTAACTGATTTCCTCCAAAATAATTTACGATAAAAAATATGATTGTAAAGTTTCTACTTGCGCTCAGTATATAAGTGATCGATATCAGTTGGTTGAGTGCTCACTTGAGGTTTTTGCATTGCAGGATCGAACCATCTTGGTGGATCCATTCAACTGATTGGTGGGTTTTTTATTTTATTAAAACAGTGGTTGTATCCACAAATCTCTATTATTGTCTGTTTTGCCATAGCATACAAAACAAAATCATGTAGATTTTACTGTATTGGAAAATAAATTACTAAACAAACAGGTAAGTGGTACAACTAAACTCGTTGTTTGAAAATGTATCAAACTCGCTTTCGCTTGTCAGATACATTTTAAAACAACTCGTTGTGAGATAAATGGTATCTAACGGCCACTCGTGTATTATTCTCTATTCAATATTTCAGATCCTTCAGTTATTTATTTAATTGTTTTGTTTAAAAACATTCAGACAAGTATGACATCATAAACCGAAAGTATTAGGTCACAACCCAATGTAAATTGTGACGGTATCACCAAAATAACAAGTGTTACATCAGCTCTCACAACCCATTATAAGTAAATTCATTATGCCACTTTTATCTGCGATCAACCTTGTCATAAATGTAGGAAAAATAAATTGATTTAAATTGTAGCTTTAACCTTTAGACTACTGGATTAATTTTTAACAAAAAAACACATTGAGTTTATAATTTATACTCGCCTTCAGAGATAGAAGCTAACGCTCGTCCCCTCGCCCCAGGCAAGTAGAAATCCCTGGGAGCGAGTACAATTTAAATGGCACTAGTCCCCGGGTGAGTAATACTGGGCAGTTGTGACCCAGATTCATGATGCGGAAAGTCAAACTATTTTGCCAATGAAACCTGTTAAACATACAAACTGTAGATGTATGTCATCAAAATAAATTGCCGTGACAGATTGACAAAGTCAAAAAGTTTCGCAGTTTCGTTTGGTCTCAATAAATCCAGATATTTACTGAAAACACAATCGGAACTTTCTGGTGTTTGTTTCTGAATTCCAAAAATTTACATAATATTCCGATTATAGATAAGGCATGTTCGGAAGAGAAAATGTTTTTTTATTTGTGTGCGTGTTTGTGTTTTGTGTTCGTTTCGTCGGTAATAAATAAACCCATTGTAATAGATCATGTTGGCAACGATCGATTTTAACTAGCTGCTTCCATACGTCTTGAGTAGAGAGTTCCGAGTTTACTAGTGGACATCCGAGTGTATTAAGACAGAATAAAATAATTCAGTAACAGTAAACATAATTCCTGAGTTGTATCACTTAAATTAATTTAATATTATAATTGCTATTATGTTTTGTAAACACCCTATCCTTTGCTGCCTCCTTTATGGGTGGGGGGGGGGTGTGTAATTAAAAAACCCACAAAAACATTTACTGAATGACGACCAAGGTGGTATACTTTATTGTAATGTTTATCATATGTAATTATGATCTTTTAAAAGTATTGTTAGCCAGAAACTTGTGATTAATGGCTTCTAAATAAGGAATCTCCATTAAACAAATATGAAAATAACCACAAATGACAACACACTAGAAACTTCACTTTTATTCATTTTATTATGGATGTCCATTATATTTTCACCATTAAAGATAAAATACAAGCAACATAGTAATGTGTGTTCAATCCCTGAACAACTCGCTAGATCCCATATAGGTTTCGTCTTCTCAAACTGCTTCAATAATGAAGTGGAGATGGGGTGAGTGAGGGGCTAGTGAATTTTTCCAGGGGGGAAAAAAGAAGAAAGAAATGTTTTATTTAACGACGCACTCAACACATTTTATTTACGGTTATATGGCGTCAGACATATGGTTAAGGACCACACGGGTATTGAGAGAAAGAAAGAAAGACATGTTTTATTTAACGACGCACTCAACATATTTTATTTACGGTTATATGGCGTCAGACATATGGTTAAGGACCACACAGATTTTGAGAGGAAACCTGCTGTCACCACTACATGGGCTACTCTTTCCGATTAGCAGCAAGGGATCTTTTATTTGCACTTCCCACAGGCAGGATAGCACAAACCATGGCCTTTGTTGAACCAGTTATGGATCACTGGTCGGTGCAAGTGGTTTACACCTACCCATTGAGCCTTGCGGAGCACTCACTCAGGGTTTGGAGTCGGTATCTGGATGAAAAATCCCATGCCTCGACTGGGATCCGAACCCAGTACCTACCAGCCTGTAGACCTATGGCCTAACCACTACGCCACCGAGGCCGTTTTTTTCCAGGGGACTAGCAACTACATTCACTTAAAATGTTTTATAAATACATAAAAAAAAGGTCATATTTGAATCGGTAAGTATTATTTTAGATCAGTTAATGTTGATTAAAATTAGCTCCCCTTCCCCCCTCCTCCACCCCCCAAAAAAAATTGTGTTTACTTACGGGCATTTGTGGCCAACTGTCCAGTATTTATGTCCATTATTCCCGATAACAGTGGTGTTTTTTTACCAGAATTGTTTTTTAAAAATGAACCATAATTGATATCCCAATATTTTTTTATTTTCGTTGTTGGTAAAACAATCAAATTTATTATCAAATTAGCTGTCACAATCAGCTATCGATCCATGAAAATGGCCGCGAACGTGCCACGATTGTTGTTAAAATTCCAAGGTATGTTCCATTGAAAAACAACAAACAAAAGCTAGCATGCTGTCAAATAGACTGTTTCCTGTCCAAAAAAAAAGTTTCTGGTGAGTGTCGTGTGCAAAACGTCGGGGAAATACAGGGCTTCTAGAATTTTTATAAAATCCACTAGCCATGGGATCAGTAATTAAAAAAATTTACTAGCCACAATTAAAAATTCACTAGCCCTACTTTACTTTAAGTCAATACTATTTTACTAAATAATAGTAGTAATCAGATATGTCACCTAAAGAGGGAGACAGCTAGAAAACACTAACATTGGGGGTTTGGGATGGGGGCAGGCTATTCATATTTACAAAATATGCTTAATTGCAACATTTGACTATTTCTTTTTTACTAGCTGTCTGGCATGGCAATATTAGTTATTTAATAACATTGAATATTACTAGCCATGGGAGTGGGACTACCATAATCTAGAAGCCCTGGGAAATATGAATTGGGGAATGCACTGTATATAGTGTACAGTATGTCGACTAGCATGACGTCGGGCGAGATATCTCACCTGCAAGTAGTCAGAAGGTTAAACTTTAATTATTTTAATATTTCAGATCTTCCCAGATCTTGCTGTCCAAAACAATGAGCGATGCTGACATCATGGCTAAATCATACGCAAAAGAAGCGGAGGAGGCAATGGAGGAAAATACACAAGAAGACGAGGGAAAGATTGAGCCCATGGAAGATCCACCACCAGTGGTCAATAATGACGAACCACTATCGCTGACCACGCGGTTTGGCCGTAAAACCACTCCCACAAGTCTGGTAACTGGATCGATCCTGAGCAGTTTCCGGTACGGTCACAACAGCAAGCTGGCATGTCGCTTCTGTGGCAAGACCTTCTCACAGGCCGGCTACATCAAGGCCCACGAGAGACTGCACACTGGGGAGAAACCTTTTGCCTGTTCCATCTGCGGCAAACGCTTTTCCGACCCGAGCAACTGGAAGAAACACGAACGAGTCCACAATAACCAGAGCAGCCGCAGCAGTCCTGCGCCTAGCCCACCGAAACCAACCCCACCGCCGACACCAAACAACCTGAGTTCGCAGAGCATTGCCGACGCTCTGAACATCACGCCCAGCATGTCTGTGATGTCGAAGATGTCCGAGGACGAGGAGAGGAAGGAGAAGGAAAGGAGTCTGGTGATTCGAGCAGCAAGCTCTTTAATCACGTCGTCAATACAACAGCGGATGCGTCAAGCCGATGGGTCGTCGCCGGTTATCTGTAAGATCTGTGGCAAACTGTTCTCCAGCCAGAGTTCGCTGTCCACACACAAGAGGATCCACACGGGCGAACGGCCGTACTCATGTCGGTCGTGCGGCAAGAGTTTCACGCAGATAGGCACGCTGCGGACCCACGAGCGCATCCACACCGGCGAGAAACCGTACATCTGTAAAGTGTGCGGACGCACGTTTGCGCAGAGCGGCAGTTACAGGATGCACGAACGCCGCCACATGACGGATGCCATCCAGCGCTGTCACATCTGCTACGCAACCTTCACTAAGTGGCAGGATCTGCAACAACACATGGCGTCGCACCCTCACGTGACTGAGTCAGTCAACGATTATGCAAATTTCTCGCGGTTGGATATGATGAATCAGAAGAGTGACCCCAAAGACGAGATTCACTCGAACCAGACGCACGACGGCGTCCTCATTGACGACCTGCCCTACCACTCGCAGGCGCAGTCGCTCTACCAGAGTGCGTGCCAGTTGCCTCCCTTTTCTTCCATCATCCCTTTCAGGGCTCCTGTAGGGACGACATTTTCGCCAAGCTTCCCACCGCCTATCGGAATGTACAACTCTGCTGCTGGTCTGACCCTCGCCGAATCCTCTGAGCTCGGTCTTCTACGCCCTCACTACTTCCCGAGCATGTCGTTAGCCACCCAACTGAAGTTGCCGGAACCGTCCCCGGCTCAGGAGAACGAAGTTGTGAGCACCACTAGTCAAAGCCAGGTGCGGAAAGACGGGTCAGACTCCTCCCCTCTGGTATCTACCCCCGACGCTAATGACACTAGTCCGAAGAATGACTTCGAAACGGAGCTGGATCTGTCTCGGCACCATGCCCGTCCGACGAGCGAGTCCAGCGATACAGGGTCACAGTCGCCAGAAGGCATTGAAAACAACGGAGTAGATGCCCAGCAGTTGTCGATCGAACGCCAGAACCTCAACACGAGGATGATTCCCTCATCCAGCAATGGGCGCAAGCAGCGTCATCCGATGCGGCGTTGCAGCAGCAGTACCAGCAGCGAGCAAGAGCTTCCACAGTCGACATCTTCGCTGCTGTGCAACGGTGCTACGGATATCGAGAGTCCGAAGGACGAGGACCAGGCCCTGGTGTCCTACCTGTTGTGGAAGGGCAAGGTTTACAAGTGTGAGCACTGCCACATGATCTTCGAGGACTGCACTCTGTACCTGCTTCACAATGGATTCCACTCACACGACTCCGACCCGTTCAAGTGCGTCATCTGCAAGGTGTCCTGCAAGGACCGAATAGACTTTAACTGCCATCTCACCAGTCATATCAAATGAGGAGGTGGTTACCACTGATAACATTTCTTGAGTACCAAACCTGTATTTTTTTTTTTTTTTTGGTGGTCACAATTTGTGTTATAAGTGCCAGTATTGCTGGACAGAAATGGTCTTTGGATTGGTGTGAAGTGAAGTGAAGTGAAGTGAAGTGAAGTGAAGAAAATGTCATTGCTGTTAAAATTTCTTGAATACCAAACCTGTATTTGTTTTTTTACAATTTTTAGAATGCAAACTGATGTCTTTTGAAGTGCCAGTATTGCTAGACAGAAAGAGTCCTTGGATTGGTTTGAAGTGAAGTGAAGTGAAGAAAACATAATTTCTTTTGCTAATATCTTCTGAATTGCCAGAAATAGATCTTGGAATTGTTTGGTATTTGCTGAAGTGAACAAGTGAAATGAAATGAAGAATAAATCATTGCTGTTGAAATTTCTTGAATATCAAACCTTTAGATTTGTCACAAAGTGCAAGCTTTCGCTGATGTCTTCTGAATTGTTGGTTTTTCTTGGACAGAAATGGTTCTTGGAATGGTTTTACATCTACTAAAGGGAAGAAGTGAAGTGAAAAAAAAGGACATTGCTCTTGAACTTTATTGAATATCAAACCTGTAGATTTGTCAGAAGTGCCAGCTTTTCTTGATGTCTTCTGAATTGTCGGTTTTTCCTGGACGGAGGTTGTTCTGGGAATGGTTTGCATCGGCTGAAGTTTAGTCAGTCATTGCTGTTGAAATTTCTTGAGTACCGGGTACCAAAACCTATAGATTTGTCACAAGTACAAGCTTTTGCTGATGTCTTCTGAATTGTTGGTTTTTCCTGGACAGAAATGGTTCTTGGAATGGTATTACATCTGCTGAAGGGAAGAGGTGAAGTGAAAAAAAAAAAAAAAAAAAAAAAAAAGTGAAGTGAATTGAGTGAAGGAAACATCATTTCTGTTGAAATTTTTGGAATACCAAACCTACAGATTTGTCACAAGTGCAAGCTTTTGCTGATGTCTTTTGAATTGACAGTATTGCAGGACAGGAGTGGAGTTTGGAATTGGGTTTTTTGTCTGCTGAAATCAGCTGGAAAGTAGAATCTGGTCATATTTGGCGGTCTCAAGTTGGCCCATAGTCTTGTGGGTGTGCGTGCCTAAAATTACTGGGAATAACGACAAGAACCAGACGGAACAAACCACATTATTGGTCCACCTTTTTATTTTGTCTTAAAAACCAATTGTTTTTTATAAGATATGTTTAGAAATCTGGTGTTGGGCAGGCCCATAGTCAAGTAGGTGCAGGGCTAAACTGTATTTAAAAGATGAATGACCCATATTGGTGCCCTTATTGTGGTTGAGGATGGATGCCTTGAACCTTTAGCTGATGTATTCATGAAACACTGCTAGGTATACAGAACAACAAAAGAACTGCAAATATTAATGTAGTTTTCGTTAAAGGGACATAACCTAGTTTTTAAACACTAAGGCATATTTTTGACAATTAAAGCTGTATTTGACAACTGAAATCATACATTACTTAGATTTCATTGTTTAGATTATCCATTTCTGTACATTCGATGTGTTTTTGGTCATCCTGGTGTTTTTAATATCACAAAATGCATTTTTCATATTTTTAGAAATGCATGTGAGTCTGAATAGTAAAAGTTATGGTGTCGAGTTTTAGTCTATTTTTAGAGGGTATTTTCACCATTTCAAAGTCACAGACTCGTGTTTCACTCAACTGTAACTTTATCCAAATGTGTTACAGGTTTGTAGACTAACTAAACTTTGTGTTAATTTTCACAGGTAGAAACTAGGGTCTGTCCATTTAATTTATTAAAAGAAATTCTGTTTGGATCCCAAATTATCAATATCTTGTGAATATTTTAGGTCTATTTTGACAGGTTTTACAGATTTAATTTTATGATAAAAAAAATAAGAAAAAAAGATAGTGGAATATATAGTAAAATATTTGCCTTTCTTTTGCTGTTGTAGTATAGTATTGTTATTAGATTGTTAGGTGGGCATGTTTAGCTTTTAGTGTTTGTACGTGAATGTTTATTTTTACATGCAGGTAGTTACGTTAGTGGGACCATATCACTTACGATATGTTATTGGTTTAGTTTTTTTGTTGTTTTTTTTCCATGGTCACATGTTTGGTATTATTGCCTGTCTCGAGTTATGTCTAAACTTTGTGAGTTATGCCTCACCTTTGTGAGTTATGCCTCACCTTTGTGAGTTATGCCTCAACTTTGTGAGGTTCAAGTGTGTAAGATAGATTGTTAAACAAATGCCAACATTACTTACAAAATGTCTGCATTTATTTTGGTGCATATGTTTTTTGTTCTTCTCATTTTGTTTTCTTTGTTTTGATTGGATTATTGATTTAGTATTACTTTATTTGATTGGATAAACCACATCTGCAATTTGATTGGATGCATCAGTCTGTATTTGAATAGATATTTGTACAATGCCATATTGATGCACTTGTTTTAAACTAGTTTTAAGAAGTTCACAAAATATGTTGTTAAAAAAACTAGCTACAATGTTTTACTTACTAGTTTTAACAAAACCTTTAAGTTTATTTTTCTGTGTTTATATTGATACTCACTTGGTTGTTCTAAAAATAGATCTGATATTTATTAATAGATCTGATGGTGTCTCCACCTAGTGGCCAGTGTTGTTTTACACCAGGCCTAAACAAAAACATTCTGTTAACACGAATTACTTATTTTTCCTACTGATTTATACAGTTTATAGTAATATTGAATTTTATATCAACAATTTTTTGATAGGTATATATTTATAAAATCGAAGATTGTGAATGAATTATTTTTTTTAAGTTTTAAAAGTCATACTTGACCTACACTAAATTCATATAATATCTAAGATTGTAATTTCTTTTCAACATTACCTGTCCTCGACAAGTGCACCTCTCCTCTCTCTCTCCCCCCCCCCCCCCCCCCACACACACACACACACACACGCAAGTGGTCTGGCCTGAACATGCCAATGGGATGGCCTAAAATTCTTCTTCTGTATGCTCCCTGTAGTTCCGGTCATGTGACTGTAACTTCCTTCTTTTTATCTTTGCTGTTGGGTAACAGTATGCGGTAAATTGTTTTGTTTAAGTTTTAGAAATCATACTTACCCTGCACTAAATTCATGTCTCACCATAAAAACGTTTTTAAGCCATGTTTAATTGGATCAACAAAAAGTAAAGTCAATAATCCTGCACTGGTAGTTTCTCTCACCTATGCTATGTTATGCAGGGCTTGAAATTAACTGAGCATACAACAAATGCCGTTCAGAATACTCTATGCTTTCTGATAATGGATTCCATAAGCAGCTTTTGCTTTCCATCTTATTTTTAACAGGTTTTTTAAAAATATATCCAGGATTCCTCATTGTGAAGAGCAATAATATATATACATGTGCAAATCGTACATTTTTATTTGTCTCTTCTGCATTGCTGTCTCATACTATAAGACTAATAAGAAGTCTAATTTGTCCGAGACTGATTTCTAAAACTGCTTCTTAAAGGCATTCTGTCACAGAGTTAAGGACCTTATTTCTCTAAAAATCGATAATAAAAATTACATTAATTGTTGGAAAACAAATCTAGCTATCGCATCACCTTAACTGACCCATGATGGTGATTCATAATTCACGCAGTGCATATCATAAAATTACAATATACAACAGCTATTAAATTTTAATAATAGATCTTGTTAATCCATAATTTTTAAAATGGATGAAAAAATTTCAGCACCCACTGACTTGCATTTATTTGTTTTAACCAATCAAGTTGTTCTGGTGTAGGTTAGGCATTTCATGTTGACCAATTAGATTTGTTCTTACTTTTGCAAAAGTATTAATATTATACTAGTGGACCAATCAAAAAATTTAGTTTCAAATGCATAAGATGGATTTTTATTACTGATTATTGTTTGTATTGTTATGAAAATCAAAATGTGTTCTTGTTAAATATTTGTGTTTACGCCCTGGAATCCGAATGAATTTTGTTCTCTTTAGAACTATTTGTTAGTTTCATTACTACTTAATTGTCAGTTTATTCTAGATCTGTAACGTTTAGTTTAAACTTCAAGCAGAAAATGTTTTAAGGCTGGATCTTGTGTTAGTTAATATTCTGAACTATGTATTCTGTTTAGTATTTGTCTCTGAGATTTTAGTCTCACAAAGTTCATGTATATGCATGTTTTCTAGATCTGAGTTTTTGGCCTAAGATTAGGAGAGGACCATGTTGAACTTCAAGCAGAAAATGTTTTTACGGCTGCAACTTAATAG